>NC_057766.1:4250086-4457586 GCF_010389155.1 Erigeron canadensis
AGCTTTTCATTGCTTTTTTTTTTGCTTTTTTTCAAAGCAATAGGGATCAACGGATTTTATAAGTCTTTACTAATAACCATTTGCTATTGGACTAGATGAAGACTTTAAGCTCTTCATTGCTTTTAGTTTGCTTTTTCCCAAAGCAACAGAGATTAACGGATTTTATAAGTCTTTGCCAATAAACGTTTGCTATTGGACTAGATGAAGACTTTAAGCTCTTCATTGCTTTTAGTTTGCTTTTTCCCAGAGCAACAGGAATCAACGGATTTTATAAGTCTTTACCAATAACCGTTTGCTATTGGACTAGATGAAGACTTTAAGCTCTTCATTGCTTTGAGATCAGCGAGCAAGACTGACTTAAACTCGCTGAATTAGCATACATGACAGATCATGTCGCTGATTCTCCATTTAGCATTCCTAACTCACTGACAAGCAATTTATATCTAGTTTCATCCAATGGTTTAGTAAAAATGTTAGCAAGTTGATCATCAGTTGGGATGAAATAGAGTTCAATATCGCCTTTCATGACATGATCACGAATGAAGTGATATCGAATATCAATATGCTTAGTTTTGGAATGCTGAACGGGGTTGTGTGTAATAGCAATAGCACTTGTATTATCACACATGATTGGAATCTTAGAATATTCTGAATCATAGTCAGGAAGCTGATGTTTCATCCAAAGCATTTAGGCACAACAGCTCGCTGCAGAGACATCATCTGCTTCAGCGGTGGAGATGGAAACTGTGTGCTGCTTTTTACTAGACCAACTAGTCAGCCTCCCCCCAACAGCTGACATCCACCATTGGTGCTTTTGCGATCAAACATGCATCCAGCATGGTTAGAATCAGAATATCCAACTAAATCAAAGTTGGAGTCTCTTGGGTACTAAAGACCCAACGTGGGTGTACCCTTGAGATACTTAAAGATGCACTTGACAACGAGAAGATGAGACTCATAAGGAGGGGCTTGATAGCGAGCACAGAGACATGTTGAAAACATGGTATCTAGGCGACTTGTTGTAAGATACATCAAGGAACCTATCATTCCTCTATAGTGAGTAGGATTCACATACTTCCCATCAGGGTCAACATGGAGATTATTAGGAGGAGACATAGGAGTTCTTTTGGGAGTAACGTAGGTGAAGTCAAACTTATGCACCATATCCCGAATATATTTTTCTTGATTGATAAATATTCCAGTGGGAAGCTGCTTAACTTGTAACCCCAGAAAGAAGGTTAGTTCACCCATCATACTCATTTCAAAAGCGCTGGACATGAGAGCACTGAATTTACGACAGAGTTTGGTAGATAAGGAACCAAAGATAATGTCATCGACATATATCTGAACATACAACGCATGCGCCTTCTCTTTGTAGATAAAGAGAGTGCTATCAATGGTTCCTCTATGAAAGCCATGGTCTAAAAGAAAGGTAGAGAGGGTATCATACCAGGCTCTGGGAGCCTGTTTGAGACCATAAAGGGCTTTATTGAGCTTGTAGACATAATGAGGATGCTTTGGATCCTCCAAACCAGGAGGCTGCTTAACGTAGACTTCTTCATCAAGGGCACCATTAAGAAAGGCACTCTTGACGTCCATTTGATAGACAATGAAGCCTTTGTAAGCAGCGTGAGCAAGAAAAAGACGAATAGCTTCAAGACGAGCGACTGGAGCAAAGGTTTCATCATAATCAATGCCTTCAGCTTGAGTGTATCCTTGTGCAACGAGTCTAGCCTTGTTTCTGATGACTACATCAGCTTCATCCATTTTATTCCTACAAACCCATCGAGTGCCAATGGGTTCCTTATAGGGAGGAGGAACAAGGAACCAAACATGTTGTCTTTTAAATTGTGTCAGTTCTTCTTGCATGGCTTCCACCCAAGAAGGATCAGCCATGGCTTCGCCAATATTGCTGGGTACAATTTGAGACAAGAAATTGACATAGAGACAAGTATTACTTGTCGCTGAGCGAGTTTGGACACCATTGTGTGGAACTGCGGATTACCAATCACATGGTCGAGAGGGTGATCGGCAATCCATTGAAGTGCTGGTAAGTGAATAGAAGAAGAATGAGAGATAGCGGATAAGGTAGTGGTAGGTTCATTTGGTGAAAGAGAGTAAGTAGAGAAATCAATGGTTAGAACAGGTTCAGGGTTGCTGACAGGAGGGTCACTGAGAGCAGTGGGTACCTCTTGCTGAGATGTATCATCATCAGCGTCTTCTGAAAGAGGATTCGCTGAGACGTCATGAAAGGTTTCCTCAGCGACACTGTCAGTAACTTGAAGTTCAGTTGAGGGAGGACAGTTAATGGAAGTGACATTAACTGATCTAAGAAGAGGCTCAACTGGTTCAATAGAATAAATGTGAGCAGCAATGTACTCATCATTCTTGGAAAGATGAGAGGGTTCAGCGATAGGTTGATCAGGAACATTATGAGGTTTTGCTGACACTTCAGATGAGCCCAACAGATCGCTAAGAATAACTTCAGCTGATGACTCATTTGAGAGATCACCAAGAGCTGAGCAGCTTTCATCAAAAGTAACATGAATTGATTCATCTACTCTTTGAGTGCGAGTATTGAAAACTCTTAAAGCTTTACTAATAGAAGAGTATCCCAGAAAGTATCCATCATCAGCTTTGGGATCAAACTTACCGAAATGATCCTTATCATTTAGGATAAAAACTGGGCAACCAAAAACAGGAAATATCCAATTTGGGGTTTCTTGCCTTTAAGAACTTCATAGGCAGTCTTATCATGTCGCTTGACAATAATACACCTATTTTGAGTATGGCAAGCAGTGCTAATTGCTTCAGCCCAGAATTTACTAGGAAGTGAGGACTCACTGAGCATGGTTCTTGCAGATTCAATGAGAGTTCTATTTCTCCTTTCAGTTACCCCATTTTGCTCAGGAGTGCGAACAGAAGAGAAATTTTGTCTAATCCCTTGATCAGCACAAAAAGTCTTAAGAGTGTGGTTTCTGAATTTAGTGCCATGATCACTTCTGAGTTCTTTAACACGAATGTTGTTGAGGTTTTCCATCTTTTTAATGAAATTAATTATTTCCTCAGCAGCATCACTCTTAGAATGAAGAAAGATTGTCTAAGTATATCGTGAATATTCATCCACGATAACTAAGGTTAATCTGCTATCCCTTAGACTTTGGACATTCACTGGACCAAAGAGGTCCATGTGAAGGAGATGGAAACAGCCATTGATAGAACTGGCCTGTTTGGTTTTGAAAGTGGCTCGGTGGCTTTTACCCTTTTCACAGGCACCACAGAGCATGTCCTTCTCATAAGTGAGAGGAGGAAGGCCTCGAACAAGATTTTTCTTGGCAAGAGAATTGATTGTTTTGAAATTCACATGCGACATACGCTTGTGCCACAACCAATTAGTTTGAGAGGCAGCTTTAGAGAAAAAGCAGGTCTCGTTGTCAATTTTGACAGGAGTGAAGTCTACCAAGTAGATGTCTATTTTCCTTGGAGCAACCAAGACTACTTCTTTATTGACATTGATGACTGTGTCTTGATGCTTATCAAGGATGACCTCGTAGTTAGCATCACACAATTGACTGATGCTGATCAGATTGTGTTTCAATCCATTCACATAAGCAACCTTAGTGAACTTGATCAGTCCATTAGAAAGAAACCCATATCCTTCAGTTTGGCAAGTAGAATTTTCACCAAACACAACTGTGGGACCATCAATCTCCACAAAGTTAACCAGCAGGTCCTTGGATCCAGTCATGTGTTTTGAACAGCCACTGTCCAAATACCACACTTCTTTTCCTAGCGAGGCCTGCATTAATTACAATAGAAGGATTTAGGCAGAATTATAGGAATCCCTGATGATATTATCATAAGCAGAGGATGAAAGAGGAAGATGAGAAGAATCATCATCTGTAGAGAGAGGAACAGGGGCAGAAGGATCAGCATTTTCATCAACTGGAAAATTTTCAACCAGTTGGTGAGCAGAAAGCATATCACGAGTAACCTCCACTATATATCCTTGATCATTGGAGGCATAAGTGACAGTGTTTCCTGTGTCAAGAACAACCAAGTTGTTGACTTGATTATCATCTCCATATTCGACAAGGATATTGTCAGTACCATTGGAGATAATTTCTTGAGAGAAAGGAAGGGAGATACGTTGAGAAGCAATGAACTCAGCAATATTGTTTTCATTTAGAACAAGATTATCACTCGAGCTGATATTGGACTCAGCATGAGGAGATTGCTCAACAACAGCAGAGGCCAAATTAACCAATCATAACTTTTGATTTTATCAAATTAAAAATTGATGATGTCATTATAAACTTAATTATAATTAAAAAAATTCTAATAATCATTTTCCAAATATAATTCATATATTATATTTATATTAATATTTGTAGAAAAAATCTCATTAATTTACAATTTTTGTTTATTTTCCATCAATAATTTACACTTTTACCCACACTAAATACTTAATTTATAATTATTACAACTTGTAGCCATCAACTTTGGTGGACATATTATGATTTTGTAATATTCAAATATCGTTATGTATGTCACAATAAACAACTTCGATGAACATATTTTAAAAAATATTTTACTATAAAACTCTAAGTATTATAATATAGTTCAATTTTTTATTACTAAAAATTTGTAAACTGAATTTTAAATCATTATAAAGTAACATCTAATATTGATAAAGTTGTAAGCTCGTGTTTTTGATACGAGTCTAAAATCTAGTACATCTTCTAAAATGTTTATTTATTATTATTATTAACAACTTACGTTGCGATTTTAAAACAAAAAAAAAGTTACTATTTAATTACACATTTATCATTGTCAATATGTTTATTTTCTTTGCAGTTGACGATACTAATTTAATCATGAATTATATGATAAGTTTAATTACAAAAAATTAATGGAACTTATTTTTCTATATCTACAAAACCTTTAAATTCCAAAATTTATAAAGTAAAAAAATACTTAATCTGGATGGAATTAAAACAAAAATATCATCTAAATTAATTTATAATTGTTGAAAGTTCTCAATTTAATACCATCAATAGAAATTAGCTGTGTTTTTTCAATATTTAATTTAAAGAATAAATTAAAAAAAGGTAGATGATACAAGCAAGTAATCCAATGGCTAAAATTCAACTTTGCTTTTTATCCAAGGGTTATTGCTTTTTTAAAAATAAATTTAGGGGGTTGTTTTATTATTACTAGCCTTGTACCCGCGCGATGCGATGAGGTATAGGAAAAAAATGTTGGTTAAGTAACGGTACCGTGTTATTATATGAATGTATGATTCAACTCAAGTGTTTCTTATTTCGGGCTGAAAGTGCAAACCGCCGTTGTTATTTTAGAGTAAGCATTTTTTATATTGATTGATTATTAAATTTAGTAACACATGTGTGTTATTTTGGTATACTATGTGAGCAACTTCAAGGAAGGGAAGGGACACACATAAGGTTTTTCTTTAAGGGTATTTTTGAAATTACAGGGATAAAGTGTTTGATGGTAGTATAAATTAAAAGGGTAAATTAGAGATTTTAAAGATAGAGTGTTAAATTTTTAGGGGATAGGTTGTTTATATATATATATATACTAGCATGGTACCCGCGCATTGCAGCGGATACCATTGACAATGCGTTTGATGTCGTGATTACCAAAAACAGTATTAGTGAACAATTAATTAAGCGAGATACCACGATGATACCGTAGTTTCAATATCAACCAACAATAACGAAAAATACACGTATTAACAATATAAGTGGATATTCAATTAAAGTGAAATTGTGAAAATAGTTTAAATAGAAATGTATTTTAATTAAAATAAAAGAATGATATTTTTATACATTTACATGGTTACATTTCAACATTTGATGAGAGAGACTATTATTTCATAATAGTATACATATATACATATAGTACGAGATTGGGTGATGGTTATAAAATCTGATCAATCACGATCTCAATTTTTTTTTTTTTTTTCTTGTATAAAAAAAACTCAAAAATCAAAACAAAATAAAAGAAAAGAAAAACCTCACGCTATCTCCGATCTGAAAGAAAGCAACTCTATCACTCTCTTGAATTTGAGGTCAACGATCTTACAGGCGAACAGATAAAGAAGAACAAGAAGAAGCGCGCTCTTCTCTTTCTCTTCTTCAAATCAGGACAATCACTTCATAAAATCACTCTTTATATTCTTAGATCTACAAAACACACGAAAACCCTTTCTCAGATCGATGTTTAAGTAAATCAATATTGCAAGTAAGTTTGTACTATTTTTTGGTCAAAAATTTGTGTGTGTGTGTGTTTTTAATTTCTTTTTCAAAACTTGTTTAAATTATCCGATCTTCGGTTATAGTGAGTTTTCAATCTATACCATGTTCATAATGATAAAGAGGTGGAGAATTTGTTGTTTATTATGCAGTATAAAAGTTGAGAAATAAGATTAATTAAAGCGAACAGGTTAAGAGATAGAGTAGGTGGCTAATTCTTGATCATAGCAAAAACTCAACAAATCATCTATCTCTTTGTTTACAAATACAAACAACATCGATCTAGCCGTCTGTTTGAGCTTAGTTTTTCAGACCAGACTGATTCAATTCAATGGCTTCGTCTTCGTCTTCGTCAAGTGTTGTACCAATAAGAGGAAAAGGAGGATGGACATATGACGTTTTTCTAAGTTTCATGGGTGAGGACACCTGCAACTACTTTGTTGCCCAGCTTTACTCCGCTCTGGTTCAGAATGGAATACGCACCTTTAAAGATGACAAAATGTGCGGCGGAATAGCTTACTCTCACATGGCCCCGTATATCCCAGAAATGCAAATGAAAGCCATAAAAGAATCAAGGTGGGCTGTAGTTGTTTTTTCCGAAAATTATGCCAAGTCTTCTTGGTGTTTGGAAGAGCTTTCCTACATCATGGATTGCCATGATCAGAAGGTGCTACCTGTGTTCTACCATGTCTATCCCTCTGATGTTCGCCAACAGAATGCAGCTTTCACAACGGTATTCGAGAGGCGCAAAGACAAGTTGAAGGGAGGAGTGATGGATAAAGTGAACAAGTGGAAGAAAGCCTTGACTGCAGCTGCCAATCTATCTGACTATCATTTCTTACCATTACATGGGTAATTCAATAGAAGTTATTCAATCATGTTGGTAATACCAATCAATTATTAATGCTCTGATTATATATATGTAGATACATGCGTGAGTCATCATTTATAAGCAAGATCGTTGAAGATTTAGTATCCCACATACTACCTCGTGGTGGTAGTAGGGATAACCATCTAATTGGTATACAACCTCGTGGTGGTAGTAGGGATAACCATCTAATTGGTATACAACCTCGTGGTGGTAGTAGGGATAACCATCTAATTGGTATACAACCTCGTATTGAAGCCTTGATTTCATTATTAAAAATGGAAGCAACCGAAGAGGTTCACTTTGTGGGGATATGTGGAATGGGAGGGATTGGCAAGACCACTTTAGCCCGAGCCTTGTTTGAGAGAATCGCTCATAAGTTTGAGGGTAGTAGCTTTGTTACAAACGTTAGAGAGAATAGCTCTAGTAAAAAGGATATATGTGCCTTACAACAAAGGATTTTAGAAGACATTCTTGGTTCGTCTAGCGGGTTTGTGTTTTATGATCCAAAGGATGGAGGGGAAGTGATACAAAGAAGATGTCGCAGAAAAATGGTTCTTCTTGTTCTCGATGACGTGAATGATGCCGCGCAATTAGAGTTCCTAGCTGCAACACGTGAGTGGTTTGGTCCAGGAAGTAGAATCATCATAACCACCAGGGATCAGCATTTGTTATCATATGCTGATGCCGACAACAACTACAGACCTGCTCTTTTAGGTACTGATCAAGCTCTTGAGCTCTTCTGTAAACATGCTTTTAGGAGAAGGAGCCCTCCATATGGGTATATGGATCTCACTAATCGTGCAATAAACTATACACATCGTCTCCCTCTAGCCTTGAAAGTTTTAGGTTCTTTTTTATGTGAAAGAGAAGCAGGTCTGTGGGAAAGTGCTTTGGATACACTAGCGAAAAAACAAAGTGTTGATATTTTGGACACACTTAAGTTAAGTTTTGATTATCTAAATCATTTCGAGAAACAAATATTACTAGATATTGCATGTTTCTATAAGGGGGAAAATGTAGATGATGTTACTAGAATACTTGATAGTATTGGTTTAGACCCGGTTATAGGGATTAGCGTTCTTGTTGAAAAATCTTTTATAACCATTTTATCAAACAATAGACTAGATATGCATGATGTCGTACAAGAAATGGGTCGGGAAGTAGTTCAAGCACGTGCTCCGCATAGCAGGCTATGGGAACTCAAAAAGATCCACAATTTAATCGGGGAGAAGAGGAAGAACCCAAATAGTTGGCTACAGCATCTCCATCGCTATCTCACCTGGAAGACTGAGAACTGGGTAATAAACCTCTCCTCATTTACATGCTAATCTATTTATAGAATTGTTGTTATAAAAAATTAATACACGTTGATCTAAGTTTCGTTCATCTTCTGCAGGAACAAGAAGTAATTGAAAGCATTGTGCTGGCACGGGAAGAAAGTAAACAGAGTTTGAGTGCTGACGCTGATGTTTTTAAAAGCATGAAGAATCTTCGGGTACTCGATTGCTACCAAAACTTCACTTATCGTGAACCTAGTTTTCTCCCTGATGAGTTAAGATGGTTTCGTTGGAGAGATTACCCATTCTCTTCTGTGCCTATAGCACACATGAGTAAGCTTGTTGGGCTTCAAATGGAGCGTGGCAAAATTAAATATTTATGGATGGGGAAAAAGGTACACAGTACATGAAAACCCATCCCTTATTTAGTATCACAAGTTTATCTATAAAAATCCAAGCATTAATTCCTGCTCTCTTTTTCCCCCCCACAGATCATGCTACCGAACTTGAAATTCATTAACCTTTATGGGTGTGCATCCCTAAAAAGGTTTCCAGATGTATCAGGGGCACCAAACATCGAGAATTTGAATTTGTCTGGTTGTAGTAATATGGTGGAGGTTGATGAGTCTGTTGGGAGTCTGAAAAAGCTTCTTCACTTGGACATGAGTTTTTGCCATAAACTCAAGCGTCTCCCATCCATGCTCAAGATGGAATCCTTAGAGACCCTCATTCTGTCTTCTTGTGATTCTCTCAAAGGAATCCTAGAATTCTCACCATGTATGGTCAATCTATCTAGAATAGATATTGATGGTTGTTCTGAATTAGAAAAAGTATCGTCCATGGAATATCTCTCTAACCTAAGCTACTTGGATCTTAGATTCTGTAGTAGTCTTAACGAGATTCCAGATATATTTCAAAGCATGGTGGGTCTGGAAGTGCTTCACATAGACTCAATTCATATCAATGCTTTGACAGATTTTTGTTACGTGGGAAAGTTATATCTTCATGGTGAATTGCGGGACATTGATTTCCCTGAAAATCTGCATGGGCTTCCCTTCTTGGAAGAATTACAAATAAGTTTCAATAATAAATTAATCCAATTACCTAAAAGCATCTCCCATCTTATTAGTCTTAAACACCTCGGAATATGGAATTGTAACAGACTTGAAACTTTGCATGGCCTTCCACTAAGAATACAAGTATTGATAGTAGAAGATTGTGAAATATTGGAAAAGATTAAAGCAGACCTGTCAAAAGAGTACAAGTGTTTGAATAATATACGGATCTCAGGTTGCCCAAAACTGCTAGAAGGTGAAAAGAATAGAAGATACTTGGATAAGATGTTGGACCGTTCTTTCCTTATCGAGGTCAACTATCTTTGTCCCTCTTTTCTTAAAGTTATGGAATTACTTGTGTCAATTAAACTTTATACTAAAAGCATATTATAAAAATATCATCAAAATTCATGGTAGAATTAAATTAATGGGCTTATAGTTTCTAAAAGCATCTTGAATCATTATCTTTTTGACAATTGGATTTAGAAAAGGTCCAATCTCTAAATGATTATGTGGGGGGCTTTATATATATTTCGTTTTTTGCTTTAAAGTTAAATGGTGGGACTTTTACATAAAATTTGTACCCTTTATTCTCACAAATTCTCTAGTTTTTGTAACTTACTAAAAGTAATTATCGTCATTATGTTATGGCTAGGTTTGACACAAGGTATTTAGGAGATTTAACTTTTTATTTTAAACTAAAAACTTCTAGAGTGTTAAAAACTTTGTTTGGATGCAACTAGCTTTAGCTTTTATTTGAAAGAAATAACTCCAAAATGAAACACTACCTAAAGTAGCGTGTGAGGAGCTTTAGCTTTTCAATTAAGCTTTTAATCTTTTGAAGTTACACATATACCTCTTGAAGTTTCGGTTACAGCTACCATACTAAATACTTTTAAAAAAAAAAGCTCTAGCTAACAGTTTTGCTTAAAAGCGCCAAACATACCCTATATATATATACGTAAATATATATTGTATTTTTTGGTATAAGGCTTCAAGCCCGGTAAATATTATTATTTATATATATCGGGTTAGTGATGAAATTAATTGTAGAGATGTAGATCCCATTCATTTATTGTTCCCTCTATTCACATTAGATGAGTTTGAAAGTTTAATACCCTCTTTAGAGTTTTTAAAGTTGATTATTCAAAATAAGGATACCTGACAAGTTAGATAATTTTAGAAACAAATAGCCCTAATAATGCTTATTATTTTAATTCAAATTTTAGAAACAAATAGCCCTAATAATGCTTATTATTTTAATTCATGATTTCCATCCTTTATACTACAGTAATAGATAGTAAACTTGTTGTATCTATGATCTATCTATCTATAATTATAAAGCATTTTGCTCACTATATTTAATCGCTCTATTTGATATACCTATCTTGCCTCTATATGTTTACATTATTTATCCTCTTAACTACTAAAATACCCATTCTATCCCCTTTACATCAATTACTACACTACTGGGCCTCTCCGCCGCCACCATTACGATCGCATCGTGCGGCTACCCTTCTAGTCTATTATCTATATCTATCTATCTATGATACTATATAAAGCATTTTTTTGGGGGTGGGGGGTGGGGGATATTGTTGGAATGTTTATAATTAAGTTTTGAAAGGTCCAAAATACCCCTCTTACATTTTGCACCATCTATTCTCCATCTCCTAAAATTTATACAAAACATTTTCAAATAACATTTTACAATATACAATACCCTTTCACATATTACATCATCAATCTACCATCACCGTCACCATTACCACCAACAGCATTCACTCACCTCCGACCGCCATCACCATCGCCCCGCTTGATTGTGCGGGTACCCTCCTAGCTAGTGTCCTAGTGATATATTTATATATATATATATTATTAACTTATAAAGATTTTGCAGTATTTGTTAAATTTTTTAACATGTGAATTGATTAATATATCCTTATAACATTAAGATTAATTTATATTTTTTTTAAACATTTAGTCAAATTGTCTTTAATATCTACTTTCCTTTAAGTTGTTTAGGAAAGATTTACTAGATTTTAGTCTTGTCTAAACATGAAGATTAAACTAATGAGCTAATGTATTTTAATTGGTAAAACTGTATTTGCTAGCAATTACTTAGTCAATTTTTTTAATTAATCTAACAAAAATTATTTGAAAATAAAGTTTTAGCCAATTTGGTTGTATTAGTCAATTGGAAAAGGTTACAGCAAAAGTTTTTTTTTTTTTTACTCGCAAAAAGTATATTACTACCACAAACATTGATATCGGATTTGCTAGAGTGAAACTTTCTTCAATATTATCTTATTGAAACAACAACATAAGATGTTGAGTTTAAACAGGGAAATGAATGATTGAGGGAGCAGAGAGAGAAAGTGGGATTGGATTGGGGTTATTTTATATAAAACAATGTAGTTTAAGTGGGTTCCACATATATAAGTTTGGATACCCAATAGCCACATATTCCTTTTCCTTTTATGTTAAAGTGTAAATTATTATTATTGTTATAATAATAATAATAATAATAATAATTATTATTATTATTATTATTATTATTATTATTAAAAATTGAATAAATCAAATACAATGAAGAGTTAGTATATTAGTATAATATGATGAATGTTAACTCTAATACTAGTAGATGATATGTCGATGTCACATTGGTGAATTAAACCATGCTCTAAGAGTATATGTAATTACTTTTTCTAACACAATTATTTATGAAAAAAAAATACTCAACGACAACAGTATTTATACTATGATAGTTTTTGTCCCAATTCCTTTATGCTTACCAAGCTTTTAAGATTGTTGGATACAGAAGTGGGCTGCAGTTGATGGTTGTTTGATTATCAATATTCCTGGAAGCAACATTCCAAGTTGGTTCAAAGAACAAAAGGATGGGTGCAAGATAGCATTAAAGTTACCTCCCAAATGGCAAACTGAAATCATTGGGTTTGCTATTTGTTGTGTTTCAACAAAATGGTTACGATCTCCTGGTATAACTTTGACATTCGAAAACAATGAAATGTTGTTTTCAAAGTCTGAGGCTCATAATATAAATGAAACCGAAGAAACTGATTGGTATGTGTGGACTGCTTATATACCATATAGTTTGTTCAAGCAGTTCCAAGGAGGCAATGATAATGATTTTGAAGGTGAAGATTGGTTTCATATGACCCAAGGTAGTGTTGTCTTTGAAATATCAAGCTATTTTGAAAAAGTTGTAAGGTGTGGGGTAAAAGTTGTCTACAAAGAAGATGTGGCATCCATCCTACAAACGACTCACTCTATTTCTTCTTTTTATTGGAGCTGGAAGCTTACAAATGAGTTCACCAATTCATTCAAGTGTTGGGAAGAATCATCAAAGTTATGTTTGCTACCAAGACATATCGAAAGGGCATATGACGTGTTTCTAAGTTTCAGAGTTGAAGACATTCACAACAACTTTGTAGATCATCTTTATGAGGCTCTAACTCTGAAAGGAATACATACTTTCAAAGACAATATGCTCGGTGCAGGGCAACCATTCTCAGAAGAACTTGTGAAAGCCATCAAAGAATCAAGGTTTGCTGTTGTTGTTTTCTCTCAAAACTATGCCAACTCTACAAGGTGTTTGGAAGAACTTTCCATGATCATGGAATGCCGAAATCAGATGGGTCAGATTGTGTTACCTGTGTTCTACCATGTCAATCCGTCCGATGTTCGCAAACAGAATGGAGATTTCACGATGGCCTTCAAGACGCATGAAGACATGATCAAGGGAAAGATGGATAAAATGAACGAGTTGAGGGATGCTTTCAGTGCAGCTGCCAGTTTATCTGGCTATCATATCTTGCCTGACTATGGGTAAATCTCTTCAAAATTAATGAATTAATAGTACGCGTTCAATCATGTAGCTTATAACAATGAATTTGTTTATATATATATACACACACAGGGATGAATTTGAATTTATAAGCAAGATTATTCAACAGATAGCTGATATTCAATCTCGTGGTGGTATTATGGAAAACAATCTAATTGGTATAGAGCCTCGTATTGATGCATTAATTTCATTACTGAATATGGAAGAAACAGAAGAGGTCCGCATTGTGGGGATATGGGGAATGGGAGGGATCGGTAAGACTGCTATTGCCCGAGCCTTGTTTAACAGAATTGCTTTTAAGTTTGATGGTAGTAGCTTTGTTATGAATGTTAGAGAGAATAGCGCTAATAAAAAAGCTATATGCGCCTTACAACAAATGATTTTAGAAGATATTTTTGGTGGGTCTTACGGGATTCATTATCCAGAGGATGGACGGAGAGATATACAAAGAAGATGTTGTAGTATAAGGGTTCTTCTTGTTCTGGATGACGTGAATGATGTCAAGCAATTAGAGTTCCTAGCTGCAACACGTGAGTGGTTTGGTCTAGGAAGTAGAATCATTATAACCACAAGGGATCAGCATTTGCTATCATATGCTAATGCTAACAACACGTACAGACCTGCTCTGTTGCATACAGAACAAGCTCTTAAGGTCTTCTGTAGGCATGCTTTTCATGAAAGTATCCCTTCAAAAGGGTATGAGGAGCTATCAGATCGTGCAATACGCTATTGTCGCGGTCTTCCTTTGGCCTTGAAAGTTTTAGGTTCTTTTTTATGTGGAAAAGAAGCAAGTGTGTGGGAAGGTACTTTGGATGGAGTAGTTAAAACTCAAATTAGAGAGGTTTTTGAGACGCTCAAGCTAAGTTTTGATGGGCTAGACAATCAAGAGAAAGAAATGTTCCTAAATATTGCATGCTTTTTTAGGGGCGAAGATATAGAACGTGTTACTAGAATACATGATTGCTTTGGTTCTCTCCCGGTTGTTGGGATTACAATTTTGATTGAAAAGTCTCTTGTAATCGTCTTGGACAATAAACTAGAAATGCATGACCTCATACAAGAAATGGGTTGGAATATTGTGGATGAGTGTTCTCCGAACAGCAGGCTATGGAAAGTAGAAAAGGTCTACCATTTCATTAAGAACAGGGTAAGTAGTCACTTTTTTTATAAAAGCCGCTCCTTATATGAAATAATGTTTTTTGATTGAGTACTCGTTGAACTAACCTCATTCCATTGTTGCAGGAACTGGAAGGTGTTAAAGCCATAGTGCTGCCAAACAAGCAATACAACATTCACCAGAAGCTGCTGCATTTTAGTGCGGATGTTTTTGATAGACTGAAGAGTCTCCAGCTACTTGATGTCTCCCGGAAATTCACTTCATGTGAACCTACCATTCTCCCACGTGGGTTACGATGGATTTCTTGGAATCTATATCCATTTTCTTCTCTGCCATTAGCAGACAAGTGTGAACTTGTTGGGATTGAAATGCATGGTGGCAATATTAAACATTTATGGACAGGGACCAAGGTATCTTTATTTATAGAATCAGATTTTAAGCAACATAGTTAAGTGATTAGCTTTCCTATGTATGTAGTTGTTTACATACAGATTTTTGTTTTCAGATTATGCGCAACCTGAAATACCTTCACCTTCAACGGCTGGACTACCTAACAAGGTTTCCAGATGTCTCAAAGGCACCATTCATCAAAAGGCTGGTTTTGACATATTGTAGAAATTTGGTGGAGGTTCACGAGTCTCTTGGATATCATAAAAGGCTTATTTACGTGGACATGAGTGATTGCCGGAAGCTAAATTCTTTCCCATCCTTAATTCAGATGGATTCCTTAGAGACACTAATTATGTCTAGGTGCTCCAGCCTTGAACGATTCCCAGAAGTGACGATCCATACAGTAAGGCTATCAAATATTATTCTTGATGGTTGTTCTCGAATCAAGGAACTACCTTCATCAATTGGATATCTATGTAGTCTAAGCTGCTTGAATCTTGCAAGATGTAGGAGTCTTAAGAACATTCCAAACTCTATATGTGAGTTAAAGTCTCTCACGAGCCTTCATCTTGATGACTGCATAGAACTGCTAACATTGCCAGAGGAGTTTGGAAGCATAGAAAAATTAGAAGAACTTCGGCTTGGATTTACAGATTCTTACAGGTCCTTACAAAGGCTACCGCAGTCTATCAATTTTTATTCATTGAAAAATATGTGTTCTTTGAGAAAGTTAGATCTGAGCTGGAGACATACCAAAAACAAAGGCTTCCCTGAAGATCTTCATGCATTTTCTTTGTTGGAAGAACTAAATCTAAGTGGCAACTTCGAATTAACCGAGTTGCCTGCAAGCGTCTACCATCTATCTCATCTCAAACACTTGGAGCTGAATGACTGTTACAAACTTCAAAATTTGCATTCACTTCCACCAGGATTACAAGTATTGAGGGCAAGTGGTTGCAGCTCACTAGAAATGATTGAAGATATTCCAGAGAAGTATGAGTGGTTACATAAAATATGGCTTGTTGGTTGCTGGAAACTTCCGGA
Organism: Erigeron canadensis; assembly: GCF_010389155.1. Taxonomy (NCBI): domain Eukaryota; kingdom Viridiplantae; phylum Streptophyta; class Magnoliopsida; order Asterales; family Asteraceae; genus Erigeron; species Erigeron canadensis. Next base: position 4,265,984 of record NC_057766.1, read on the forward strand.
TCAAGAAGATGAGTTAAATCCCTCTAAGATGTTGCTGCTATCTTTTCTTAAGGTGGCCAATCACTACAAGTCATCCATCAGTCTATTTATCTGTCTGACTTCACTGCAAAACTTACCAAATCTCCATATTACTTGAAAGTTGAAACTTGAGTTGTACATCAGTAATTATATTCTTCAGGTAGTTTATTTAAGTTTTTTTTTTTTTTGTTTACAGAAATGTGCTGCTGTAGGTCACCGATTAAGCATTGCTATACCTGGTAACAAGATTCCAAACTGGTTTAAACAACAACGTGGCAGTGATATACCTATAGAATTGCCTCCGAGATGGCATTCCCGTGTCACGGGGTTTGCAGTAAGTTGTGTGTTTAATAGAATGTGGAAAATCGGACGTGATTATCCTGTGATTAAGTTCAGAATTGTAAATTATGGAAAATTTGTTCCAGTGTCAGACATCTCAAATCCTGTGTCCCAATCACAAATATTATCTGCCAATAGGAAGAAGATTTCACTTTCAAAACCACAGAACCGAATGAAGCCACATTTTTCAGAGGCGGATTATATTAATGATACATCTTCATCAGCTGATATTGACACTCTGTGGATAGGTTATGTACCATTTGGTTCCTTTGAGCATGTTGCTGATGATTGGTCTGGTATGGAGGGAAGTCTTACAATCAGTATAAAATTAAAAACAGGCCAACTGCCTGTAAGATGTGGGATACATATAGTGTATAAAGAAGACTTGGAGTCAATCCAACAAACTAACACTTCCATCTCTGATTACTCGAAGTTGGACTGTGTTTTTCGCGTGGGCCAAAATTACATTTATGAAGACGAGTTTTAGGAGTGCCTGATACCTTTAAAGTAGTAATTCACCAGTATGCTGCATAATGTCAAGACCCGTTTGCAGGTATGCCTACTAAACTCATATTTGCAACAATCTTGGTCATCTAATCATTGTACCATACCGTCCTATGTGGTTTTAGTTTTACAATGGAGAAAATACTTTGAATATTATTGAAATCTAGCATTTATAGATGACGTGGATGGATATGTGTTACATAACAAAATATATAGTAGCTATAATTGTAATAAATGATATTAGAGGGACTGAAAGTGACAAATTAGATAGATAGATGGTTGAGTCGGTTAGTAACTGCTATATAACTTTGTACCCATTTCATTTGAAGGTAAGCTTGAATATTGATAATTTCTTCCTCTCCACTGAAATTATTCTCTTCTGTAATTCCAACCGTAACAATGGTATCAGAGCCGTCGATTCTCCGACGAGCTTCCGATTCCGGTTACATCTCCGATTAAGATGCTGATTCACATTTATGCAGCTTATTGATTCTCTTCTCTTTAAAATCAAAAGCGACTGGATTTTGATGTGTTTCTTATTCGTGAGTTTTATGATTTCCGATCATATCTCCGGCGAATCTTTCTTCTCCGGTGACCTATCCTTTCAAAAAAAATAATAAAAAAAAATCAGAAAATAAAAACTCAGGAAAAATCCAAAATTAATCACAATTTCATCATTAATTCACAATAAAATAACCTAATTTCGGTACAAATCAATGGCAGCTCCGAATTTTAATGGTGATGATGCTAAAGGTTGGAAACATAGGTGTGAGGAATTCTTTCTAATTGATGAAACACCTGATAATCGAAAAGTGATGTATGCTGCTATCAAATTTGAAGGCAGAGCATTACATTGGCATCAGCTCTATGCAAAAACGAGTGGGAAGTCATTGTTGGATATGTCATGGGATGACTATTCAAGAGCAACGTTATTGCATTTTGGAGAAGAACCAGAATTAGAAGATGAACTATTACAAATCCAGGAGGCAATTAGCAATTTACAACTAGCACTTGCACGAATAGAAGAAGACGTGTCAAGACTGCAAAAACAATCATTGATGAGACAGGAATCTTCTGATGAATTTGAAGTTGAGTTAGCCGAGTGTGAGTAGAAATCAGAAACAGAAGGTATACATTCTCAAACTGATTATTCTTCTTATATGATAGCAATTCAGTGAGTTTTGGAACTGAAATTATAATAAATTTTGAAGTAGAAAATAGTGCACACCAGGTGTTTGATGAAATGCCTAACCAAAATTTGGTTGGATTTGAGGTTGGATGTAGTGATATCTCTCTATGTAGGACTATTTTGAGCAACAATTCGGTAGGTTTTGTAGATAAAGATGAAGTAAGTTCAACATGTGAAATTAACGCACGTAAGGTGTTTGATGAAAGTTCTGAAATCGTTAGTGATGGAATACATGATGAATTTAAGGCTCAATTCAATGGTAAATCTGCTTGTGGGAGTATTGATGATCTGATTGTTGAGCTGAATGATAGTGGTGATCAGGATTTTTGGCAATTTAAGAATGCAATTGGTGTTTCTAGTCAAGATGTATTGGTCAAGGTTAATTGTGTTGAGGTTATGAAATTCCAATTTTTTAGTAATATTGTGTGTTTTGATGATTTTTGGGGACAAAAATCCCATAAGGAAAGAGTATTAGGTATTACTAGTATAGTTATGGAGATAGAATCTTTTGGTTGGAAACCGGGGTGGCTACATTGTTCAGAAGATGTAGAGGAAGTCAGTGATGGTGTTGCTAATATAGTTATGGAAATAGGATCTTTTTGTTGGAAACTGGGGTGGCTACATTGTTCAGAAGATGTAGAGGAAGTCAGTGATGGTGTGGCTTTGATTGTTCAAAGTATTGGATTAGATAAGCATAATGATGATGAGCTGACTACTGCGGGAGCAAGTCTAAGGAGGAAAGGTAGTTTTCTTGGAGATGTTGATCATCAAGGTTATAGTTTAAGAGAAAACTTTGAGTGTGCACAAGGAAAAACAGGAGAAGATAGAGTGCAGGGTGTGGTTCATGAAGAGCATAGACATGTTTTGGATTGGATATATAATGGATTTGATGTTTCTGAATTTTTGTCAAATGTGTCACAATCTGTTCATGAGGGGCTACAAGGGCTGTTATGGAATGAAGGTTCTAAAAATTGGATATGGATTGTTTACCGAATAGAAATTGGCACGAGTAGCAGAAGTATTGATGTTTACATTCTTTGTTGGGGTGATGTGGTTGTGATTGATAAAGTGTTTTGGAAGATAAGCAAGGTTGGGAGTATGTTTTTGAGGTCTAGAGATTATGAGTCAATGGAACCGCAGACTGTGTTTGTTCAGTCGGATCTGTTAGTGAATAATCCAACAGTGTTTAGTATGTTTTTCCCTAAGATTAAGAAGCATAGTAAATTCTTCAAGAATGGGAAATTGATTGGTAGAAGATTTGGAAGTGGTACTCAAGCTGGTTATACAACTGAGTCGTTCCATATTAGTGATAGCCTTGTGGTTTTGCTTCTTTGGAAAAGTCAGAATGGGGAACAAGTCAAGAGAGAACCGTGTGGGTCTCACAACGAGCCCCAGAATACAAAAACAAAGATCAAAGAGCTTAAAAATGGGCAAGTTGAAACTGAAGTTGTAGAAGAGAATTGGAGATTGACAACGGATTGTGATGACCTGTTGAGATGGTACCACAAATGGGAAGACAAGTGTTCAATGGATGATCATGATATGCATAATCCAGGAGGGGTAATAAAAACTATTCAGTTTCACATTGATGGAAAAATGGAATGGGATACATGTATATCTGCGAATCTGATTCAAAAGAACACTTGGGAGCTCAAGAATAGTCACTGTCAAATATCGAGGCAGCTTGTAGGAAAATGCACTCAAGGGAAGTTTGATCAGCTTAACTTGGATTTTGTTAGAAATTTACAACTTATGGAAACCAATGCCATTGCATCTGAATATTGTGAGATAGAAGTTGTCAAGTCTCAAGTGATCAAGAGCAAGCTAGTGTTTTGTGACAAGTGTGATGAGGCATATCTTTTAATCAAGCATTCTGCAGCCTTTGACCTGCTTGTACCCAGTTTATCAAACAAGAGAGGAATTCGAGTTCAAAAGCGTTTGAAAGATTGGTTTTGGCTATTCATTGAGTTGCAAGTTTGTCTGTGGCCGAAGCATCATGGGAGGATGTGGGGATTTCCAGATTTGAGCTCTGCTGCTACTTGCTTATATGCACACCATTGTTTGAGGACAAACAATCCTTAAGGGGGAAGTATTGTTACATAACAAAATATATAGTAGCTATAGTTGTAATAAATGATATTAGAGGGACTGAAAGTGACAAATTAGATAGATAGATGGTTGAGTCGGTTAGTAACTGCTATATAACTTTGTACCCATTTCATTTGAAGGTAAGCTTGAATATTGATAATTCCTTCCTCTCCACTGAAATTATTCTCTTCTGTAATTCCAACCGTAACAATATAAGCTTGAAATTAGTTAACATATCCCATGATAGTACTCCTAGTATTGTTAAGGGTTTTTTTGTGTCCAAATTTAACATGTGATGTGATGTTTATCTGTTTGCTTGCTTATTGTTAATAACTAATACAGGATGATTATATAACAGAATCATTTTTTATGATAGAGAAGTGATTTGTGGGGATTCTGAGTTTCAATGATATGATACGCAACAGAAAATATCGACCATATTTTTCTTGAAAGTTATTTTTAATGGAATTCATGACTGTTTTTAGTTCTCTATTACTCAATTTTCTCATTATTTTCTGTATAACACTGGACAACTGGATTATGTCTCATTGATACCCCATACTGAATTATTAATTATCAAATTAATGATAGACACGAAAAGTCGAAAATAGAATAAGTGGTAGTATGTTTAGGACTTCGTGATATGGAAGATGGAGGACTTATTAGTACCACCATAAGAGTGTTTGGTATATGGGGAGTGGCAGTCTGAAGAAATTAATGGGGTTTTCTCTTTGCTAGCGTTCTTGGTCACTGTTGGACCAATTCAATAATTGTATTCTACATATTTGAATTGATCCTTTTGTTAATTGCTGAATTAAGTTTCTCTTATTTAAACTTATGTTATTTTTAGCGGCTTTGTGAAGTCAGATTCATGCATTAACTCAAGTTATCTTTGTAGACTTTATGTTTAGATAACTGCTGATGATTACATTACGGGGTTGGTTTTTGGATGTTGTGCATAATAGTTCACATAATATAGGGTAAGGATGTTGATTGGTCACTGGAGCTTCAGTACCACTAATAGAAGAAATTCTCACATGCCTTTATTTCAGATTCGATTTCAAGGCTATTCAACTATGATTGAATTCAAGTAAGTTCCTCTAAAGTAAGTTTATTTCAATATCGTATCAAGTGTGAAAATTAAATTGTTGAGAGCTTGTAAATGAGTAAATATGTTGAAAAATGCAGTGCATCAAGTTGTTGAAAAAGGATCATTTGGAACAGACTCCAAGTAAGGATTTTTAGCAGTATCTCGCAACTTGTGTTTTTGTATTCCACATGGGAGAAAAGATTAAAAGTGTATATAGTTGGACGCATTTTCACAGTTGGACCTGCTTTAGAAACTCATTACAGCAGTTGTGCTATGTATGAGTGCTGCAAGATCTTTTCAATGAACGAAGTCATGTTAAAGAGTGCTAGTTCAGTCATGTGTTCATATTCTGTATAGCATTTTTGTGAGTGGTAATCTTGAATGCATGTGACTGGCATGGAAACATATCATTTTATGATGATGATGGGATAGATTCAACCGGAGACTGTGGGGTCCTAGGAGATGCCTCGTTATTATTCCATCCATTTTAATTTAAACTAGAAAATTTTGGACCCCGCAACTTTGTTGAAACGGTTCGTTATTTTAGTATATATGCCGTGAATTTTCAACAGTTTAATTAAAAATAATTTTGTCATTAATATGTTTGTTTAAAAGTATGCAAGAAACCAAAACGTAACCCATAGTAGAAACCTGAACGGGATGTAATATGATAAAAATATCAATATATTAATTCAGATATCAAGTGGATGTGATATAGCAAAATGCAAGTAGTGGTACGGGGTGTATCACAATAAGGTTGAATGACAAATAAAAGTTGTGAAAAAAACAACAGAAGTAACCCGTAATAAAAAATCCGAAAAGGAAAACAAAACTAAAAAGGAAAAAGACGTCACAAAATCCGAACAGGATGCAATGTGGCAGAATCCAAACTATAAGAAACGTGCGATGTGTCACTTTATAACCGATGCTGCGTGTCAAGTTTTAATAAGCATGGTTACTATTGATAATCATGCCAAAAAAAACGAAAGAAAAAACTCCAAATGGGATCCGTAATGTCAGAATCTAAATAGTGATGTGGGATATATGATGAACCAATAATAGAGATCATATAAGCAAAAAAAAAAGGTATAAAAAAACCAAGATAAACCAAAAGATAAATAACCTTAAATAAAATGAAAATAACAAAGGAAAAATAAAATGTCGAGTAAAACTTTCCAATATATTATTTGGGAACACAAAAGCCAAAAAACTATGATGAACACCAAGAAAAAACCCCAAACGGATCCAAAATGGCAAAATCTAAATAGTGATGTGGGGTATACGATGAACCAATAGAAAGAAAACACAAAAGCAAAAAACTATGTAATAAACCAACAAAAACCGAAAGAAAAATAACCTTAACGAGATCGGATATGGCAAAATCCGAAAAAACGCGGGGTATAGGTGGACCAATAGAAAGAAAACACAAAAGCAAAAAAAACTATGTAGGAAACCAAGAAAAACCGAAAAAAAAAATAACCTTAACAGAATCCGATATTGCAAAATCTGGGAAAAAGTACGGGGTACAGGTGGACCAATGAAACAGCGCCATGTGGCACTGTTCATAAAGTTGAGCCTTAATGATATTGTAATGTAATGTCTCTTTTTAATTAATTTTTTTTTTCAACTTTTTCTTTATCTTTTTACCCTTTTTAAGGAAATTGACTTTTTTTTATTTTAGATAATTCTACTTTTGAATTATCAAAATTAATCTTGACTTTTTATGTTTTGCCTTTAATTAATTATAATTTACACTCTAAATCTTTATTTTAATAGATAACACTTTAAGCTCTTATTTTCTAAAAATTTCCACTATCATAGTTACATCAACCAACACCACCAATAGTACCATCACCCACCATTAGACCGCTTTTCCCACCAACGCCACCGCATTGTGTGGGTACCATGCTAATTTATTTTTAAGTATTAAACCGTATATATTGTATTAGTTTAGACCATATTATTACTGTTGTTTATGTCATAGTTCAGGTTAGTCGAATGTCAGGGCCGGTCTAAGAGGTGGGCGACGGGCCGAGGCCCTTTTTCTTAGGGGGGCTGATTTTATTTTATTTTTAATATTTATTATATATATAATTAAACTTATAATGACGTAAGAAGAAAAAGAAAGAAGTCGCAGTCGGCAATAATTATTAATAAACCTTGAAACGGTGCTGTCAAAGACTCAAAGTGATTTGAGATTTGTCCCCACCGTTCACACTTGGAGGTGCTAAGCAGTTAAACTTTAATTCTCTTTCTTTTCATTTTAATTTTTATATAAATAATGATTAATTGTAAGTCTTGTCATGTTTATCTTTATAATATATTATTTATTTATTATAAAAAATATAATATTTTATACAATTAACAATATATATAATATATCGTGAGTATCAATTTAACAAAACAATGGTGTGATTTGTTGTTTATAAATCAAAATTTTTATGTATTTTTGAACTTATGAATATTTTATCAATGTTTTTAGGTTTATTTTATTTAACTTTAATATTTGATTGTTAATTCTGAATTTAGATTAATTGCAAATTACTAAGCACCTCAAATTTGGATTTGGTTTTACTAAGCGTCTTAAATTTGCGCTTAGCATATGAGCCCTTTTTTAGCGTTCAACCAATACCTATAAATTTTCAATGACGGCCCTGTCGAATGTAATAATTTAAGGTAGTGGAATTTAATTTGCAATTTGATAAATTAATATCAACAATGAGAAGGAAAATCTGAAAGGGAATTCATTCGGGTTTCTTTTTTCATTTGAATTTCGGTTTTCTTTTCTTATTGATATTAATTTATAAAATTACAAATTAAATTCGACTACCTTAAATTGTCACATTCGACTAACTTGAACTATGATATAAACGACACTAATAATATGGTCTAAACTAATACAATATACACGGTCTAATATTAAGTATTGTTGTCTATGTTATATCTGTCTCATTTTAGTTGTCCTATATTGACTAGTCAAATCTTTTTTTTTCGACTTTGATTGTAAATATCTTTATTTGTGTTATATATTAGTTGATAAAAGTTATATTAATGAAAAATACATTTAAAACTTAATCAATTCATATATGTTATATCATGTGTTATATTACACAAACAAAAATGTAAAAACTAAAAAGTGAAACTTCGATAATTAATATGGGAATGAGGGATTATTAAATTACCTAGAATTTCTATACATCAAAGATTCGTTTGGAAATGAAACCGCGTAAAATAAAGACCTTATCAGCCAATTGAAATGTATACCAAGAATTACCAACCGTCTGTCAAGCACTTCCTGATAGGGCATTGACTTTCTGAGTTTCCTGCATTTCCATATCCGATCAGTTTCTTTAAAATTATCGTTAATGGCTTCTTCATCTTCTTTTCCACCAGCAAGAGGATGGACATACGATGTGTTTTTGAGCTTCAGAGGCGAAGACACTCGATACAACTTTGTTGATCATCTATATGATGCTCTGAAAAGAAATGGAATAATTGTGTTCAAAGACGACAAGGAACTTCCTTTAGGGGAACCAATATCTCCAGAGTTAAAGAAAGCCATTCGAGAATCGATGTACGCAGTTGTGGTTTTCTCAGAAAAGTTTGCCGAGTCTTCATGGTGTTTGGATGAAGTTGCTGAAATCATGGAACGTCGTCAAGGGATAGGACTAAAGGTGTTGTCTGTGTTTTACTACATTGAGCCATCGGATGTGCGAAGACAGAAAGGTGTCTTTGCTACGGATTTCCAGAAACATGAGCAAAAGTATAAGGATGAGACATATAAAGTCAATAATTGGAGGAAAGCTTTATTTGAAGCTGCCAATTTATCTTCACTGCCTATCTCAAAAATCGTCAAAGAGTTAGTTTTCCTTGCTCTATCTGTTGCTTAAATTACTTAGGAGTTAGGATCGATCTTGTATAAATTGTTTAGGAACAGAGTTTCAAATATTATTCTAGTCGATTGGGTTAACAGCAATGCATACAAACAAGTTATCACTACCTTGGTCAATTTCAGGTAACCGACTGCATTGGACTGGTTTTGTGATTGCTTAGTGTTTATTGCTTATTTTTTATAGCATATAGCCAGTTGAAAAACACTCAAATAAGCACTTAAAAAAAAGCAATTCCAAACACCCCCTTAACGATGCTAAACTTTTGTCTTGTACTTCACTATAGATGCATCAAAACATGAACTTAACTTTGGTTTTCCTGAAGATTAGTAACCCAAGTAACTAACAATGGAGTAATGAAAACGAGAATGAAATCGAAATGATTCAAAGTTAGCATAGGTAAAAGTATTGTTTATCCCAATTGTGCAACATCACTAAATTAAGCTGTATACATAACATGTGGAGTACACTCAATCAGTGACCAGATCTAATCATTTTGATAAATGTTTTTAAAATATTTGAACTTTAAAATCATGTTGTATACCCATTATCAAAGCTCTACTAATCTACTATGATGTTTTTGCAAAAGATAAAATGCTTTCTACAAATAATAGTTAGAATTGGTTGCAGTGATCAATACATGGTTAAAAAACTCATAGAGATCAGAGTAAAAAACCAAAATAATGGGCTATATGCATTTCACCACCTCTCCATCTTAGATTACTATCTAACAAAGCTTAAATTTACAGGAGTGAATCTGCAATTATCAACAAGATTGTTAAAAAGATTTTTGGAGATGTACGAAGTTGTGGTATAGAGAAGGATCTGCATCTGATTGGTATTGAATCACGTATCAACGAATTAGATTCAAAGTTAGCTAGAGAAGCTACAAAAGATGTGAGAATTGTAGGGGTTTGGGGAATGGGAGGAATCGGTAAGACAACTATTGCTGAAGCTTTGTTTAGAAGAATTTCATATAAGTTTGAAGGCAGTAGCTTTACCAATGTTTCTAAATATGCAAAAGATATATGTGCTTTACAAGAAAGGATTATCGGAGATATTCTAGTGGCGTCTCAAGGTTCCAGAATCCATGATCCAAAGCATGGAGCCAATATGATACAAACAAGACTTTGCAATAAAAGGGTCCTTATTGTTCTTGACAATGTGGTTGATTTTAAGCACTTACAGTTCATAGCTGAAAACCGCGCGTGGTTTGGTCCAGGAAGCAGAATAATCATAACCACTAGAGACAAGCGTGCGTTAAAGAATGCAAATGCAGATGACATGTACGAACCTACTATTTTAAATGAGAATGAAGCTATTGAGCTCTTCAGTAGGTATGCTTTTCCAGAAGATGGCCCACTAGAGAATTACAAGGAGCTGTTAAATCGTGCAATACGTTGCTCTGGCTATCTTCCTTTAGCCCTGGAACTTTTAGGACGTTCTTTCTATGGCATAGATCCAGATATGTGGGAAGTTTATTTATATAAACTAGAAAACACACGAAATACAACGATTTATGAGACACTGAAGTTAAGCTATGATGGCTTAGATACATTTGAGAAAAAAATATTTCTAGACATAGCATGTTTCTTTCAGGGCCAAGATGAGGAGTGTGTGACTAGGGTACTTGATAGCTTCGGTTTCCATGCGAAGATAGGGATCCATATTCTTATAAATAAAGCTCTTATAACGGTATCAAATAAAAAGATAGAAATGCATGATCTAATACAAGAAATGGGTTGGGAAATAGCCTCTAATGAAAACCAAAATGGCAGGCTCTGGAAACTCGAAGAAGTCCATGATTTCGTCAATAATAACACGGTTAATCTCTATATATAGGACACCATTTTTGACATATACAAGTTATGTTTTTTAGAGTTAGTATAAGTTGATTGAATTCCATCTCTATTCTGCAGAAACTAGAAAAACTTGAAGCAATTGTGGTGCCAAACAAGCAAAACAATGTTCAGCAGCAGCTGGGTTTTAGATCTGATGTTTTTCAAAGCATGAAGTATGTCCGGCTACTTAATGTTTACCGGAAGTTCACTTCTTGTGAACCTACTATTTTACCTGATGAGTTAAAATGGCTCTGTTGGAATCAATACCCATTTTCTTCTCTGCCATTAGAAAACAGTCGTAAGCTAGTTGGGCTTGAAATGCATGGTGGCAATATTGAACACTTATGGATGGGACTAAAGGTATTTATTAGATGAAATCAGTTTCCAGTAAAACAATTAAGTAACCGCTTTTGTACCCACCGTGTACACGGACAATTAAATATTTACTCCATTGTTAGTAAACACGGCTCTAATTTTCTTCACACATCTGTTTTTTGCCATCAGAATATGCGGGACTTGAAATTTATTCACCTTAAGAAGTTGGAGTGCCTGAAAAGGTTTCCAGATGTCTCTGGTGCCCCATTCATTGAGAGGTTGGTTGTGTCATCTTGTAGCAATTTGGTGGAGGTTCATAAGTCTCTTGGATCACACAAAAAGCTTAAATATGTGGACATGAGTAATTGCTGGAAGCTCAAGTGTTTCTCATCAATGATTGGGATGGAATCGTTGGAGACTTTAATTCTTTCTGGGTGCTCCAATCTTGAACGATTCCCAGAAGTCAAGTCAGGTATGGGAAAACTATCAAACATCCAACTGGATGGTTGTTCTCGAATTGGTGAATTGCCATCCTCGATTAGTCTTTTGTCTGGACTAAGCTTGTTGAATCTTGCAAGATGCAAGAGTCTTAAGAACATTCCAAACTCTATATGTAAATTAAAGTGTCTCAAACGCCTTCATCTTCAAGACTGCGTGGAACTCATAACATTGCCAGAGGAGTTCGGAAACATAGAAAAGTTACAAGAGCTTCAGCTTGGATTTACAGATTCCTACAGGGATTTACAAAGGCTACCACAATCCATTAATTTGTATTCTTTGAAAAATTTCTGCTCCTTGAGAAAGTTAGATCTGAGTTGGAGACACACCGAAGACAAAGACTTCCCTAAGGATCTACATGCATTTTCCTCGTTGGAAAAATTAAATCTAAGTGGCAACTCCGAATTAACTGAGTTACCAACAAGCATCTATCATTTGTCTCGTCTTAAACACCTTGAGTTGAATGAATGCTACCGACTTAAAAGTTTGAAGTCATTGCCATCAGGAATTCAAGTATTGAGGGCAAGTGGTTGCAGATCACTTGAATGGATTGAAGATTTCCCCAAAGAGTATGAGTGGTTGTATAAGATATGGCTCGTTGGTTGCTGGAATCTTCCAGACCAAGAAGATGAGACAAACCCCTCCAAGATGTTGCTGTTATCTCTCCTTAAGGTGGCAAATCTTTTTCTCATTTATGCCATTTTAGTTAATATAATATGATGATAAACATTCCCCGTATTATTTTCATTAGGTAGGTGTTTGAGAATGATTTTTTTTTTTCTCTCGAGTACAGAAATGTGCTTCTGTTAATCATAGGTTAAGCATTGCTATTCCTGGTAGCAAGATTCCAACCTGGTTTAGTGCAGAACAACATGGGTGCTGTATAACATTGGAGCTGCAACCCGGATCACATTCTAATATTATGGGGTTTGCGGTAAGTGGAGTCTTTAGCAGGATGTGGAACATTAAAGATGATTATCCAGTGATCAAGTTCACATTTGTAAATGGGGGGAAATTCTTCCCTATGACAGAGTTTGAAAATAATAATAATGATGTGTCTGCATTAGAGATCAACACTGTCTGGATTGGCTATATACCATTTTGTTCCCTTCAGAAATTGGGTGATAATTTGCAAGGTAGTACTTTTGCAGTCAGTATAAGGTTACAAACAGGTCAACTGCCTGTAAAATGTGGAGGGCATATAGTGTACAAAGAAGATGTGGAATCAATCCAACCAGTTAAAACGTATATCTCTGATTACTGCAACTCTGAGTGTGTTACTCGCAGAGAAAATACCTTCATTTATAAAGATGATTTTTCTTGTAGTGAAGACCCAGTAGTCATTACCAGCATTCAGGTATTACACCTCTAATTCCATACTAATCACATTTTAGCAACATCCTTAAGGATGTAATTAACTAATTAAGCATTCATTTATATTTTGTAATTCCCGCTCTGACCTTTTACCCAATTTGCCTGACCTGTACATTTTACTTAAAGTTTTCCCTTTCAGTCACCTCTGACAATATTCTGTCAAAGTCAAACCTATTATCCATTGTGGATCTATGTGACTATTGCCTATGCATAGCATCATGTGAACTGGACCCATAAGTTTTGTTAAAGGATAGTACTAAGGGTGGTGATGTCAACATAATTTCTTAAGAAATGGATTCGTTTGGGTTATATATATCTCTTACAGGTCAATGGATAAATATATATGAGTTATCTATAAGGAAAACGGGTCGAATGGGCTGAAAGTCACCCTAAGTGTATTCAAATGCTTATAACCTTCTAAATCGTTCTAGACTTCTAGTTTGAAACATTAGGCTATCATTGTAATAACTAATAATAACATAACATGATACATCAGTTAAGTGAAAATATACCTTTGAAGAAAAGAGCATTGCTGGGCCAAAAGTCAACACGACCCATCAAATAACCTGTTGTTATGCCACCTCTAGATAGCATCTTATTAAAGAACCATTATGTAACACCACTTTTTCCCTCCATTGCCTATTTCCCACTTTTTCTATGGGTCAAAGCAAGTCAGGCTAAATTGAACCAGCAAAACACTTGTCCAAGTTTTGTAGAAGATTGGGCTTAGATAATATATAAAATGTCAAATGAATCTTGATTTTACCCTAAATAATAATTTGCAAGCCTCTTGTTTTTGTTCAATTTGTTGATGCTATAATATTGGATGGCGTAGGATCAGGAATTGATCCGAGAAAATGGCAATGGATCCAGTAGCAGCCATGGAAGAGCAAGCCTGTCATATGACATGGGCAAGTATTTGGAGTTGGAGAGGAGTGAAAAGTTTTTATTTGATAGTTGGAGGGAAAGAAAAATAATTACATCTGGTGGCCTTTTGCTTTGTGATGTAGTTTGCCCACTGAAATCTTATTTACATTTGTAGCACCAGGTTGTGTCTTCCATCAATCTATTTTATTTATTATAATCTGCCTTCGTTTCTTTGTAGCTTTTGTTTTAACGTCTTGTATCCATTCATGTTGAATGAAACTCAGTTACCTATAGTATATTGCAAATCTACTTTTGATATTAAACATTAAACTTAAAATTTCAATATTAATTTTTAGTTTCAACAAATGTACACATTTTAATGCATGATGTTCCATACATCATAACCATAACCACATTACATTAATAACTTCTACTACCCGCCACCGCAGCCACCAACTACCAATGGCCGCCACCGTCACCAACTATCAATCGCCACCACCGCCACCAATTGCCACCCGTCACCACCGTTGCTACCGCCGCGTGCCACCACCATCCATCACCGCCACTACCACGTACCGCCATCGCCATCGCCATCACCGCCTCTACCGCCGCTCACCGCCACCACCCATCACCGCCACCACCGCTGCCACCATTACATCACCACCACCGCCGCCACCTCTATCACCGTCATAAAGTTAATCAGTCGAGTTGAAAGTTTCAGGTAACATGGCATCAGTTTAATTTAGAAGAGGTCGAGTTTATTTGACTGCATACATCTCTTGCCCAACTTGATAAAACCATCTGGTAACCAAACTATTGGTGGTTGGAACCTCAAAGCTGATTGATTAAATGTGAATTTCGACTCAACTATCTCAGACAGCTAACATCATCGGCTCAAAAGGAAATAGGTTAAATGGGTTGAAAGTTTCTTAAAGCATTCTTTTAATGTATAAAACCTCTGATATTGTGTTCATTTTTGTGTTCAAATCTTCAATTTTACCCAACATGTAGAAATTTAATGAACTTTTTTTAATTAGCCTTACCGCAATCTTTAACTGCAGATAAAGCATTCAACTCTACCTGGAACGATCTAGATGCACCTTACGTTGACTTATTAATTTTGAATATAAGGAGTTAAAATTATGCCCTGTCGCAGTATGTTGCCGGTGTCTATGAGTAAACTGAAAAGGAAGGATTTAAAGCAGCATTTTCTCCATTAACTATCGAAATGCAGGGGGTACTGCTACTGTAGAGACAAAATTTAATATGGTTGCGGAAGATCTCTGAGTTAACAAGCCTGATTTATGAGTTATGACCCAAGTCCAGAAATCCTGACCCACCAGAAGCTCTCAAAATTGTTCCAATCCTTTCTATGCACAGGAGATGACATTTTTTAACTTATAATTCA
This sequence comes from Erigeron canadensis, assembly GCF_010389155.1. Lineage (NCBI taxonomy): Eukaryota > Viridiplantae > Streptophyta > Magnoliopsida > Asterales > Asteraceae > Erigeron > Erigeron canadensis. Next base: position 4,281,405 of record NC_057766.1, read on the forward strand.
TTATTTCAAGTCCTTCATTCGCTCATCTTCTGATTTGATGATTTCTAAAAGGCCAAATTGTTAAATGTAAGCACGAGATTTAAACGGGGTGAATGTACTACAACCATATTTCTTCACATAGGAGATATATTCTATATGTTCCACTATTTTGGTAAGATTTTAATGCTAAACAGGGTCCATATTTTCATTAATACCAATGTTTTTAGTTACATTCATAGTATTATGAAGTCATCTCTTAGATACAACACAAGTTCCATGAAAATGTCTATCGACACATAACTAAAAGCGTATGATCCAACACATATGCCTTCTATACCAAAGGGGTTTGTTTAAAGGTATATGTGTTGCTCCATCAACCAAAAGATTGTAGGATACTCCCGAGACAATTGTGTTGTGTAGTGATTCTTAGTGATCTTAATCTGGAAGAAAACTGTCCAAAAATTACAAGAAATCGGATCATATAGAACAAATTATCTCCATTCTACAACATAAAACTATCAACTATTCACCAGAACACAAGCTGACTAGACAATATAACTTCTAAGGTTTGTCCATGGGTGGACTATCGATGCACCAGTGATGCAACACAACGAGACCAGGGTCATATACTTCAGCATTATGCCGATAATGAAAACAAAAAGAAAAAAACAAAACAAACGAAAATGTATCAATTTGCTATATTAAAAACACAATTAAGCATTTCAAGAGCAGTGAAGAAAAATCTTAATGTGAAACAGACTAATTTTATTACTCAAAGTGCTCACCGCTACAAGTTGCTAATGAGAGTAGTCTTTACATAAAGTCAAAAAATTATCTGTCCGTCAATCACATACAACCAATTTCTGATACAAATCTCCAGATATAGCAGCCTCCATGATACTTTCCGGATTTAATTCAGTCTTCACAGGTAGATCCTCGGGTTTGATCACCCCGCCTTCTTCAAGAAACAGAGTCAATAAGTTCTTTGAGAACCCGCTAAGCAGAGCCACCCCTTCCTGATCGGCAGTCACTGGAGTAGAACGCGAGTCTCTAAGATTCCAAAACACAATTTCAGGCACTTTCTCATACCCATGACTCTTAAACTTCCTCTGGATCACTTTATAATCAGTCTCCCATAGATTGCTAGAAGCCTCATCAAACTCCATATCACTAAAAACAAACACCCTTTTCACCATCTCATCTTCACTCAGCTTCCCATTCACAGCCACCTCCAACATCCTATCGAAAACCTTTTGAAAATTCGTGTTACAACCCCAATGCATATTTCGTATAAACTGTGTCTTTGATTTAAGATCACGGCCTTGAATCAAATGCAATTCCGGTGACTCGCTAAACGTAATCACATGACCCTTCCACGGCTCTGCACTGAGTTCTGAAACCAACAATCCAAGCGCCACAGCTACTTCCATCGGCGTCCCAGACATACTACCAGAAACATCACAAACCGCAATACAGTTTGTCAACTTCCCCTTGTTCAACAAATCATTAACCATTCGTGCCCATTGAAGCTCGGCGACATTACCCACCCCAGAACTCCCACGGTTCAACGAAGCAATAATCTCGTGAGGCAACAACGCCCCTGCAGCAATCTTGGCATCACCAGACTTGACATTCTCCAAATACTCGCGAAACCTCTTATTATCTCTATGCAAGAATATATCCGTATAATTCTTCATAGCAACGGAAGCAACTCTCTCGTAACAAATCAAACTCCATTCCTTGGCACTCATATAAACTTCGGGCAACATCAAAGCACGACGTAATGGCACGAGCACTTCTTTCCTCAACCGATTCTTAACCCTCATTACATAACCAACATCATCAAGCCCGTCAAGCTCCATATCACCACTATCCCTAGGGTAAAGTATCTTACCGATCGATTCACACATCAATAACGCCTTATCGTAGGACGAATCCACACTAGGACACCACTTGGCCGCTAGACTAATTTTTTTGGTATCTCCCCTATTCAACATATCAATATCCGATTTCAAACAAACAGCAAAATACAAACACACCTGATCATACAAATACTTGTAATTCATATCAGAATTATACATATCGTTCGCCTTTTTAACCTTGGCGGTTTCCTTTTCTCTCCTCAACGCTTTCGCCTTTTGTTTCTCTTCCTCCATTCTTGCAGCATTCGCCTTGACCCTTTCCTCTCTCGACACGCTTTTTCTCCTATTCTTTTCGTTCTTTTTTTCTCTCTTCTTTTCTCTTTTCCTTTCATTCTTTTTTTCGAGAAAATACATCTTTCTCGCCGCACCTTTCCCTTTCGCCGTTTTCTTAGCCAGCCAATCACGTTTTTCGTTTTCTCGTACTTCTGGACACATAACAAGTCTATACAAAATCTCTGGCAAGTCCTTAAAGTAGCCAAAACTAACAATATTCGGAACATTATCCGCTAATGTTTTCGGATGGTTTTTATGTAGCCAAAGTGCTGCCATATAAAACCGTTCTTTATCAGACTTACCAGATCCGCGAACACTGCGGAGATTACAGATTAGTTTGAGTGTGGTGAGTGGATCATGAGCCCATGCTGACTCAGCACGACTGATCACGCCTTCTGACGGCGTGGTAGGGACGACGTGGAAAAAGAAATCTAGACATGGGTTTTTTGAGGATTTATATGTGGCTGATTTGTTTTCGGTGAAGCATAAATTGTCGTCATCGTCGGTGGTGTATTCTAATGATGGCCGAATTTGATACTCGTATTTGTAGTCGTCGTCGTCATCGTCGGTGGTGGTGTATTCCGGTGACCGTGTTTGATTTTCGAAGTTGGAGGACATTGTTTTTTGATGGTGTGAATATTATTGAAGCCGGGTTAGTACTTTGTTTATATACAAGTTAATTGCTTGATACGCACGCGTAAATGCGTAATTTACGAATATATCTAGGTTTTCTAATAAAAAGAGTTACGTTATACTCGTAATTCCAGTAATTTAATTCTTTATTGGACTGTTTGGCGAAGGTAGCTTTAAAGGCTGGGCTTTAGGTTTTGAAAGAAAACACCTTTTTCACACAAAAACTTTTGGAATGTTGCAACTTGCAAGTTTGAATATTTGGACCAACCTTCCGTTAGGCTCGTCGACTAAGTCGGTTATCAAGAATAGTTAATATTTGTTTTATACATAATATACATTTGATTGACCCAATATTTTAAGACCCGTTTGATGAATGGATGGTTTCAAAACATCCGTTTGATTGACGGATGATTTTAGATGACGTATCAAATGTGTATGAAGGTCATCCTAGTTGGTCAGAAACACTTCCAGTTTTACCTAAGGTTTTGAATTCGATTTTAGAGTTTTTCTATCTGAATACTTGTAACAGCTCATGGTCAACATCTCGTTGTCTAGGGTTTGTGCAAGGCCTTACCATTATACGGTGAGATTTTTCCAATGTCATATAACGACTGAATGTTTGAAAAAATATATATAATATAGTATAAGATATTATTTAATGATGCAAATTTAGTAAAAAGAAATAATGTTAATAAAGAAGAAAGGAGGAAGGGAAACAAAAAAAATCCTTGAGATGAGATCATACTTGTTAAACTTTTACGAGTCGAGTCGATTTACACAAAAAATGAGTCGACTCGGTAGGTGACTCAATTTTGTCCAGACTCTTACGAGTCGCTGTGTGAACTTGGACCGAGTCACAAGTTGCAAACCTATAATTATTGTAGTTTGATACTATGGTTATATATTATGTATTATACTTAATTTGCTAGATTATTTTGCTTGTTATCTATATAGTTTGATCATTTTATTGCGAATTGAGGGATAAATTGTAAGTTTATGTTTCAAAACTATTGCATATGTGATATTTTGGTAAATTTATTAAGATAACGAATTATATTTTGCTTCTAAAGACGTCACATATATATAATTATACTATATCATGTAATACCTAAAGTTGTTCTCACTCTTACGAGTCGAGTCATGTTCCGAATCACGAGTCAAAATATTATATTTTTGAGTCGACAAGTATAGATAGAATACATTCTATGGGGATGGTCTTAGGGAGGAGGGAGTACCCCTCGAGTTGAGCTCCGATTCGTCGACCCGATCGGCTACACCGCTGCCACCGATCGGGTACCATTCCGGTAGGCAAAATCGGGTACCATTTTGAGTCTTGAAACCGAGCTTTGTTTGTTATATTTTTTATTTTTTTCATGTTTTTCGTACAGATATATAAATACATATATGTGGATTTTTATTTTTATTTTTCAAAAAGTCTAATGTAGAAAACAACCAGTTTCATTTATCCATGTTTGGTCCCTGTATTTTTATATGTTTTTTTTTTCAAATATCCGTGTTTGGTCCTTGTAATTTAAATTTAATATTATTTAGTTTGTTTTAATATTGTTTATATATCTTTCTTATTTAATCTAAGTTCTAAGTTAGTTTTGTTAACAAATTGAAATGTATAAGTTAATTTTTTTATGTTTATAAATTAAATGGAAAAAAGAAAGTTAGGTAAAATTTGATAAGTTATACTTAAGATTTGAATAAAAATTGAATAAAATTAAGTAGTTGTGAGTTAGAGCCTGGAGGGCTTTAGTTGGAGGGGAAAATGGGTAATTTTGGATACTTGGGTACCACTCCATTCCCCCTTAAGGCACCAACCCACCTACCTAATTAAGCAAATCTGATTAAGATTTTTAAATTTTAAATTAAAATAACTTTTTCTCATTAGCATTAACTCCTGATTGACATTTACCATATATTATGAGAGTTCCATATATATATATATATATTGTAACCATGAGTGATATATTGTATAGATATATTGGAATACTTCCTTTTCTCCTTTTTGCTATCTATTTCTTCTTCTTCATAATATTTTATAATAAGGAAAATATTAAATGTTGTTAATAGCATCAATTCTTCTCTCACAAACATCCCCTATTTGTCACATGTTAAATCAATAACCATCCCCCTTGAATGTGAGGGCAACAGCAGCTGTCTAATTGCTGTTAACAATATATTAGACATCCCCTTAATAATAATGAATAAATTGACTATGATCCATGTTCAAGGATTTACAACAAAGATCAACTTATTTAATTATCTAATAATCAACTCATAAAAGTTAAAAAAAATAAAATAAAATAGAAAGTACATAATTTTTTTTGAAAGTTAACTAAAAACTAAATAAAAACAAAAAATTAGTTAAGGCACCCGCCTACTTAATTAAGCAAGTCTGTCTAATAATCACTCGTATGATTTTGGAAATTCAAATTAAAATAAAATTTTTCCGTTAGCATGAAGTCGGAATCGAAATAAAAAAATTAAACTAGATTTAAAGTAAACATGTGTTTAGGTCCGGAGGTTTTATTTTATTTTAATTTAATTTAATTTAATTTTCCTTTAATTAAACTTAACTACCCCCATTCCAACAAACCTCTATATCACTCCACACTCCACTCCACTCCACTTGCTGCTGCTGCTGCTGAGTTCCAACGGTGACTATAAATAAATGAATTAATCACACACACATATATAATATTATTATATATACATATACATACATATAGAAGAATAGAATAGAAAGAAAGATGGGAAGATCTAATAATAATAATAGTAAGAAGGGGAATTATTGTTTCAAAATAATTGCTTGTGGCGGCGGCAGTAGTAAATCTGAATCTTCATCTGCTGCTATTGATACACATGACCTTCTTCATACTTCTCAGGTTTCTTTTAGTATTTTTTGTCTTGCGATTTTTATGTTGATTTGCTAGTTTGAATAATAATTTGCTATTATTTTATCTTTTTTTTTTTGGCTGTAATTTAGCTATTGTTATTGTTCCTAGTAATAATAATAATAATAATAATAATAATAATAATAATAATAATAATAATAATAATAATAATAATAATAATAATAATAATAATAATAAAATAATAATAATAATAATAATAAAAATAATAATTATAATCTTTTTTTTTTTGTTTGTTTTATATTTGTCATTTTCCCGTTAGGGGTATAATAAAAAGTTATTAAACATGTTTGATTTTGGTGTCGAATGTTCCTAAACTCGAAACCTATTTGTATGTATCAAACTTTCGACTCATCTATATCTATACTCCTCTGTAAAGCATATTGCTTTTTTTATTTTTGGAAATTAAGCATTGTATTCCCATAATACCCTTACACCCCTACCTTCTTTCTAATCTCTCCTCGACCTTCTATCACCCTCCGCCGCCGCCCTCGATCTCCACCACCGCCTCCCTTTTATATTGTCATCGCCTTCTAGCCGCTGCAACGCGCGGGCACTATGCTCGTTACATATTATATGTGACAAGAACTCCCCTATTAAATACTAATATGAGATTTTGTTCCTTCATTTTTTCCACATTGCATATTGAAAAGCCCTTTAATATTGATGATATATATATATATTAACGATAAATACTATTCATTCACTTTTACAGAGTAAGAAAAGTTCCAATTAAAACTATCTTTAAAGTAGTTTGATTTTTAACATTAAAATGGAAATTGTTGAAACTCTTTTCTGTTGATAAAATAATAATAGAATGATTTCAAGTTAAAGAAAGTAAGAAAATCCAAGCTGTAAATGCGTAAGATAAAATTTCATGTAGTTACTTTATTAACATGGTTAGTTCGAGACATGATGATTAGTGTTTGTGATCGGTAAAAGACTTTTCAGAGTAGTTTTACCAAGTTTGCTTATGTTTTCGAATATTTTAATTAGTTATTCTATTTAATAGAAAATTTTCTTATTATTCAAATTATATTGCTTTCATACTATTTGAATAAATACATATCTCGAGTTTCATATATCTTGAAATGAAACGTAGCCCCCCTCAATCAAAAAATCTGGCTTCGCCACTGGGTTCATTGTTATTATATGTATCACACTTGACTAAAATCTAAATGAAATACCTTTCTTGTCTGAATTGAAATCTAATGCCAGCCGTGTCACATTTATTTTTCAGTCACTAATCACACATACAAATGAAATTAATCACTTGTGCGTTACACTAGCATATATCATATATGTATCCCCGAATGTATCTATGTATGAATTTTGTTTGTATTTGTTCATCTTCAGAACAAAGGATCAGATAAAAAAGGATGGAGTTTTCGTAAAAAGGATCGTGTACTAAGCAACACTGTTATAACTGAGTTCCCTGCTTCTGAGAATAAGGTCTCTGAACCTGTTATAATCCATTCTGAAACACCCGTTGTTTCTGAAAAAGCTGCTGCGGCAGATCCATGGACAGAGGAATTGCCGCGGGGATCAACTTCGACCGCCAAGGGTAGTGCAGTGTCTAAGGAGAAAGCCACCGATGACCATGATATTCCTTCTGATTCCACCATTGATGAAGCAGTTGTCATTGTAATCCAGGCTGCTGTTAGGAAATTCTTGGTACGTATTTTACTTTTGGATGCAGGTGGCAAGTTTGACTACTTTACTTATGAATGAGTTGATTTTGGCTGTGTGTGTGTGTGTGTGTGTGTGTGTGTTCAAACAGGTCATATGGGCTGAATGGGTCAACCCCCTAAAACAGTATATCAATGGAACTAGATTATTGCTGTAATGGTATTGTTATTTAATCATAGTCTGCCCATTAATTACTTATGACAAAATTTGAAAACGCACGTAAAGTTTTGCCAGTCATCCCAACATGATCGGACCTGTGTTAAAGTATGACCTGTTTCAACCTGAACCTGAAGTTTTTTGACCCATCAACCTTTCCACACATATTTTTAGGACTACTTATCATAGATTGTACCAGTCAATAAGCTCTAACTGAGCTTGTATATGTTTTAACTCTTTTTGATAATGGTTATAATTATTTAGGCTCAGAGAGAACTACTGAGGCATAAGAATGTCGTGAAGTTGCAAGCTGCTGTACGAGGCCATTTAGTTCGTTGCCGTGCTGCTGGAACTCTGCGTTGCATTCAATCGATTGTCAAGATGCAAATTCTTGTTCGTGCTCGCATTGCTAAGCCTTCTGTTGCGAAAAAGGTAAATAAAAGGCATCTGAAAGCTGGGTACAATTTCAAACCTCCTTAAAGTTTAACCTTATGTGGCTTATTTAATTGCACAATCAAATTGATTTTTTTACATTTTGTGCTACTCTTCCTTTTTATATCTCTATATTTCTTGTTTTCTTTATATTGCTTTTTTCCCCTGCAATATGCATTAATGTGTCTACCAGTTTTGTATAGTTGTCATAAATTTTTTTGTTGGTAGCAAGTGTTTCCTACTTTAGGGGTTTATTTGAGATTGAGGAGTTGTTTTGTATATCTAACTGACAGAGGGTGTATGACATTGCAAATTGGTATTCTGAATTCTCTAATATATTTAGTTAATTAGTTGACTATTGAACCACCTCCAAGGTAGCCTGGTGGTTAACATCTAGAGATCTTTACAAGAGGTGGTTAACAATCTGGGGGTGGGCAAGGAAAGGTTCGGAAATGGGAATGGAATACCCTGTTAGGCCACATAAATTTGAGTTAAAAAGACCTGTCTTTCCTGGGTGATTTGAATATGAAAAAAGCTCATCCGTTATGTTAGGAGGCTGTTGATCGCTTAGACATATTATATGTTATACATGTGTCTGTTTTTAGATTTCGTATCGTATTGTTTACTAAGCTATAATTACATCTCTTATGGTCGATTCATAAGTAGTCCCATCATTTAAGTTGATACTCACGGATCTGGTATCATATAGTCTCTAATGATTTGAGTAATAATGTAATAAGATATCTTTGGGTTCATTTACTTCTGGAAAATCAGCTAGCCAACAAAAGACTTGCAAATCAATTTGTTGCATCTACCATCTTTACGTTGAGTATTAATTATTGTATTTGTATGGCCTTTCTGCTTTCTTTCAGGGCATTCAAGATTCTAGGTACAAGCCACAACCAACGTATATCTCCATTGAGAAGCTACTCAGTAACAGATTTGCTATTCAGGTAATACAATTGGATATTATTTCTTTTACTTCTAAACCTGTTTGAGCATTGAATAGAGGTGGGTCAATGGATACGTGACTGGGTCGGATGGGTTAGATAAAGGGGCAGAAGGGGTTTGAGTTGAGTTTAGCAACTTTAATTGGGTCGGGTCTGTACGGCCTAATTGCAAGCGTTTATTTGTATCTCTTTCTTTCGAAATGTATAAATATTTTGTTTGCAATACTTTGTTATATTATTAAATAAATAGTTAATTAGTTAGACTAATTATTTAGTGGTTTTGAAAAATCTATAAACCCATTTAGAAGGTTTTTTGCATATTCAATACACAGTGAGTGGGTTCCAAGTTCCAACCCATTGGACCCAAGAGATAAAGTGCAATCCGTAGTCACCCACTTGCTCATAAATAGTTTGAAAATGCCACCTCATTCTTTTATCTAACGAAAGAAGTAACAGTCTATATTCGATAAAAGGTACTGAATTCTACACCACGGACCAAACAAATCAACATTAAATGTGATACATCAAAGGATGATCCATCTTGGAAATGGATGGAACGTTGGATGTCTATCTCATCTCCTGAAGTTATGGAGTCACACACATCTAAACACGAGCATGACAAGGTTGATGATAACAAAAGCAAAGATGGGAATGTAAATGTTGAGCACAAGTCTGATCTGGAAATTGAGCCTACTTTACTTCCCAAAAACCCTGCAGTGGAGGTTGAACAACCCAAACGTCTTTCCAAAAGGATGGCCACTGAACAAGCAGATTCCGAGGGAAGGAAGTCTGTGTTTGGATCAAGAAAGGCAAGTAATCCATCATTCCTTGCTGCCCATTCAAGATTTGAGGGATTGACCTCCAAAACCAATTCATTGACTTCAGTTAGTTCTTCCAATCAAGAAAATGCGTTGGATTCACCTGTACATAAAAGTGTCAAGGTTGAATCGGCAAAATCTTATGGTTATGAAAGCTTGAGAGTGGGTCGTAGTCATACTGGTGGTTCAGAATGTGGAACTGAACTTTCTATCACATCCTTGCTTGACTCACCAGATCCATCAGAGGCTGGAAACACTGAGAATGTCAAAGATTCAAAAGTTTTAGATAAAGCAGTGAATTATGAAGAACATGATCTTCTAGGTACTGAGTTGACTCACTCTTTTTTGGATCTTTCTGAAAATTACGATGGTAACTGTTTGCCCAGCAGTGAACCATCAAAACCTGAAGATAACGCCGATATATTATCACAATTGAACCAAAATGGATCTCCAAGAAGTCATATAACAGCCTCTGAATTGCAAAGAACACCTTCCAGCCAGCTGTCAGTTAAGAGTAAGACTAGAACTGATAAAAAGGCATCTGGTCAAAAACCAAAGTCATGGTCAAATAGTCAAAAGTCTCCTGTAAGCTTTGACCATTTACCTAGAGAGACTAAACATGGTAAACGAAGGAACTCTTTTGGGTCACAAACATCCGATCTTATGGATCAGGAACCCAGAGATAGTAGCAGCAGTAATTCTATACCAAGTTATATGCAAGTGACGGAATCTGCACGAGCTAAAGCTCTTGCAAATAGCTCACCAAGATCGAGCCCAGACGTGCAAGGTAAGGAAGCGTACTTGAAAAAGAGGCACTCATTGCCTGCTGCTGTGAATGGCAGGCATAGTTCGCCTCGTGTCAAGCGGTCCTCGCCTCAGGCACAACAGACAACAAAGGGAAATGATAATCGAGGTAATATTCTAATTTAAAGGAAAAACGCATTAACTTGGTTTGTACAAATTTTCTAGTTTGGGTCACCGAATTTTTGTTTATTCCATATATAACCTTCAAACTTGCAAAACAAATGAAAAAGCTTTGAAACAGTTTCCACCTTTGTGGAACCGGGTTTCTTATTGCCAGCATACAATTAAAGTTAGCATGGTCAAAGTTAACAACATTTTACCTTAGGTCTAGATTTTGTGGAAGTTTGAGGGTTTTGCCAGTTTGTTTCAAAGTTAAATGGTTATGTCTGGGCAACAAAGGATAATTATCCACAATATGTTGCCTGTTTTTGCAACCATCCCTATTGTTACACTGCATTGTGCTAGATCTTGCTTTGTTTCTTGTTTTTTGTCTATTAAACATAGATTAGAGCTGCTTATCTATAATATACTTGTACTATCGTTAGTCATTTCAGTTGCATCATTTTGTCCAGTTCAACTCAAAGCACCTAACGTAAACAATCAACTTCTTGTAAGATCGTTAGTTTCTGAACTAGAATACATAACTGTTAGGATGAGGAAAATATGTGTATGTGATAACTTTTTATATTCGAGAATGTAATTGAACAAGTATGAAAATCCAATGGCTTTTTTTATTTTTGCTTCATCACAAGAACTTCATTTAGCTTTCAAACTGAACATGTTTGCATCTTTTATGAGTTTCTCGTGTCTTCAGCTGATTGTTTGCTGTGCTTATAGCAGAGAGGAAATGGCAGAATTAATCTAAAGAATCATGATGTTTGAGGTGCTTGTGAGTTGTGTAGCATGTTTCAGTCCACAAAATTTGAGTTGTTTGACAGGTAGAGATGCATGTAATCTTTGGAATTTTCTTCTTGGTAGCACAAGTCCTAGAGATTCTGCTGCTTTTGGTTATCGTTTAATTTTTATTTTGTTTAATGATCTGCTTGTGTATACGTTTGTAAACGTAGTTGTGTGTCATTTTTGCTCTGCTCTTCTTTTGGTGCTTAAGAGAAAAATGTGGAAATTTAACTTATATATTTGTTGTTCAAGAAATTTGAGATGCAAGAGAAAGCCTTTCTTTATGATTTCTTATAATTTAGAGGGCATTCTTGCGAAACAGTAGATATATGTGTATCATATTATTCCTTCATCTTAATATCTATCAGCTACTACTTTTCTCACTTGTAAGCTGGTGAATTGAAAATCTTACGCTTTAATGAGAATTGAAAATGCCAAACTCGACATAATACAATACCTAATCTGGGTTTAATCGGATGTGATGGTGTTATAGTCGTGACAATCATTTATCCATGTCCTCTGTTAAAAAAAACTAATGAGATGGAATGAAGTTGGCCAAGCTTTGGTGTTTGAAGGTTGTCACACCTGGTATTGGTTTGAGTAATTTTCAACCAACATTTTTCAACGTTTGTGTTTGAATTTGTTGGAAGCTGTCCAAAGTGCACTGAAAATCTGAAATTCACACATAATTTCCCTCAACTTGGCAAACAATCTCTCGAATCTAGCCATTACGCTTTCTCCACGGTTCTCCATATTCGTCTACTTGTTCAGAACTAACAAACTCCAGTTTTAAAGTTCTTTTTGTGGGGCTTTCCATGTCTCCCGTTAAGCTTCATCTCCAGAAGTAACCGTTGTTGGATATTGACCTATCTAGAGCAGCATACAGCTTTAATACTGGCTTCCTCCAAAACCTCAGAAACGAAAACTTTTATGTTTCTTTACAGCTTACTAACAAAAATCTTGGAAGCTTAAGGTTTGTAACATCTCTGGCCAGCAAAAACAATATAGCTTTTATAAACACTTATAAGCTAACAACACATTAGAACGGGTGGATGTATCACATTGTTCTCTTAATAAAGGAGTAATGATAGTCAAAATTACCGAGTTTACCAAACTTGATACATCTAAAGGTAAGTAACGACAAACAGCTAATAAGGCAGGTCACCATGAAGATTTCATCAAATATATGATAAAAACGAATAATAAATAATGACCTTCTCATGTACAGCAAACCATGAAATGATACTGGCCATGGAGCCAACATGTGCAGCAAACCTTGAAATACTACTGGCCATGGAGCCAAGAAGTGACCGAACAACAACTCAAACAGAAACCATGATAGCATTCCTTCTGGCCATGGAGCCAAGAAGTGACCCGAACAACAACTTGAACAGAAACCTAACCAGCAAGCCCTAAACAACAACATGGATAGAGAGCCGAGAAACCCAAAAAGACTGAGCCAGAGCAAAACAAACAACCAAAATTAGAACCTTAAAAACATAAAACAGGCTTTGAAATAGAAGCTTAGATGTTCTAGGTTAGACACCCAAACGAACATCTTTTTCCTTCTGAGAATGCTAACAAAGATCAGTAAAAGTCACATTAAAAACAGCAACATTACTAAGCTCACTAAAATAACTGCCCAAACAACTTAAAAGAATGTAAACCACAATTGGCTAATAATAATGCATGTTGTTTTTGGAAAACATAAGCAAAAAAACTCCAAATACTATTTTTAATGACACAAAACCCTGCCTACTCAATGAATACGAAGCAGCAAGAAAGGAATGCAGATAACATGCCCTTCCAGACAAAAACCACCAACTCAGCAAATGTCTTTGTTTGCTCATCTGCAGGTCTACACAGCAGTAGAGCATACACCCTATTCTGCCACAAGATCCATCCATTCTTCAAACATATAAAAACTTCACTTGAAGGTTCTCAGTTATATTTCCACCAGTAGCAGCTCAATGCCTTTTTAATAGGATGAGATTGGTTATTTTAAGGATAGACAATATAAGGGAGAAAAGTTTAGAGTATGCATAAAGAAAAGAGGTGTTTGCACAATAAAGGACCAATAAACAGTCATCTGGAAAAGCAATACGTAGAAACACTCAAAAAAGGCCATATATATACTAAATACAGTCCTTATACCAAAGCCCATATACGTATACCTTAACCCACATACGCTGATGTAGGCCATGCTTACATGGATCCTACAAGGCTCCTACTTGGACATCCTCATATGTTGACACATCAACATCAGCTAAGTCTCCTTTAGTAAGGTAAGAGATGAGAAAAACACATAACCCATGTTCCTTCACGCCTACCAATCAGCTTGTAGATTCAGTAGGATTGGTGTTGGCGCCTTTGATAGAAGGCCCTCGTCGACTTGTTACCTCTTGAATATATCTCTTCTTACAGCTATTTATATGAGCACAGATGGGTCTTTAGAGACCTAAAACAAAAATCAATAATGGGAGGGTATTCCTAGTAGGACCTACTGTATTACGCTAGTCAAATGGGATAAGTGATTGAGAAGCACACCTATGGTTGAAGTGCGGATATGCAGCTCTAAGCACGAAACAAAGATCTTACAATGTACTCAACCCATACCATCATTCATTTGTTCTTATATCCTCCCTTCAGTAGAAGACTAGACGGTGCCATAACTCTAGATCAAAAGTGGGCATTCAACTAGTTAAAATAAACACTGCATATTTACAAACAATAGTCCCATAACCGGTGATTAGATCAGATTCGGAAATGGATCAAAACGAGTGGGGTTTTTTCAAGTATCATGAATATCACCATAAATTATAAGAGACAGATTGAGTTGTTTTTATTCCTTTTATAAACAACTTAAAACTAAAAAGCCCTTATAGCATTAAAAGGCAATGTAGGCGGAACGTCCCGAAGAAACATCCTTAATACAGTAAAACTGAACAAATTCAATCTTAGTATACCAACTCTAGACAACCTGAAAAAGAAGTGAAAGTATTCAGTGAGTTAATATTTATCCACTTCGACACATATGACCGGTTTACATATTGCAGCCGTCTTAGGTGTAACTTTCTTGTAACTGTATGATCCAAGCAATGTGCTGGATCACTTTGTTTAACACATAATCGCAGTTCAAAAAAAAGGGTTACATATTGCAGCTTGGCCCCAATTGACCACCCAATACACAAGGTAGCCATAAAAATCCAATTAAAGACATTAAATTAGCCAAATTAAAGTGACCCATTTCAAAGGAATTGGGTAAATATTCCCAATCAAACATCAAACGTGCCCAACTGCAATCAATAATTAGGCTATACAGATTTAACGAAAAATATGAAAAGGGAAAGTACTAGTACAACAAGGTGAATTCTCAATGTATGAAAGGTTTTGAGGAAGCAGACATGCACTGTCTTTCATAAAGGATGGTTAATAGATGTTCCTGATTTCATATAAATACTGGAAAAATAAACAAAAGCCTAAAGATTAGACCAACACAAAGTAATAGTGCATAATATGATAAAACATCATCTGGTATGCATTATACAAAAAAACCGAAATAACAATACTATGCATGAAAACTGGAAGAGAGTTGAAACACAAATTAGACCAGCACAAAGTAATAGTATATAATGTTTATAATGTAATGTGTTTAAAGAGTAATCTGCATGAAAGGTGTACTCGAATCTCTAGAACTTTGCTTGCATCTTCAGAAGTCCTCTATTCAAATGCACAGTTTGCAATGTGGTCATAATCTTTGGCCTCTATTGTTGGCCAAGCAAAAGTAGTGTTTCCTTGTAGGAATGCACAAAAAATTTACCTTCTAATCCATGAATTCCGATATGAGTGATGTCTTTTGATTCTGGTTCATAAATAGCAAGTTCATGTTCATTAGTATAAAAATAGTCCAAACGATTCGTATTCTTCGATTCGATTATTGGTGCACCACTCTTTCGGAATCCCAGTGTTTTACATAGTAGTGATGCATCAGTTGCACGTATCGAGTACAGCCTATTAAAGGCTCTAGCACAACCATGCCCATTCATCATCCATACATCACAATTTTCTCTCAGAGTGTACTTATTGAACTTGAGAACAGCAAGAGACTCCCTTAGGTTAGATACCAGCAAATCAGCATAAGGGTCGAGTGCTAAAGGGCGAGGGAGGTTTACTTTGGTGAATTCTTCAGTTGTCACATTAAATGACATGATCAGTTTGGGATTCCTTGTCCCATCATCCACATCAATCCTATCAAAGGCAACCCAATAAATAAACCCGTCTACAACTGCCTGAGAATATCCAAAATCAATGGATATATGAGGAAGGTTGATACTTAACGGACTTCTCCAAGTCCCTCCCGAACTTAACGTAAATACCTCAACTTGGGTGCTAGCGTTTACATCTTTTAATCTACCGAAAGCAGAAACATATGAAATCTTGACAAGCTTAGGGTCAAGATTCCGAGGACAAACGCCAAAACCAACAACAGTCCAGTAGTATTTTTCGGGTAACAGATTAGGTACTGCAATGACAACAGTTTTTCTGATACAAGGATTCCAGATAACTGCTGTACTGGTTTTCTCTTCATACACGCAAAACAGGCCATGAGAAGTACCGACTATTATTGAATCATGTCTAAATTTGTTAACAGAATCGGGAACAAAATCATCACTAACCTTTTGATGTGGGAAAGTGTCATCATCCACAATGGACACGTATTTTACCTGTCCATCAAGGAAATCTCGTTTGCTTATAAGTAGATTGCGATGGGCCTGATCATGAGAGTGGCGGAGGGTATAAGCGGTCCCTATAGGTAATATATCATTTTGTTAGGCAACTTTTTTTTTCTAAACAAACAAGTGAACAACCCAATTTCCTAAACCCGTCTCTTAGTTTTATACAAAAATTTTTAGTGTAAATACATCATTTTGTTAGGCAAACTTTTTTTTTTACCCAAACATGTGAACAACCCAGTTTACTGAACCCGTTCTTTTTTTAAAAATTTGCAAAAAATTCATGAAATATGCTTCCGTATAATAATAACTAGTTTAACACGAAACAAATATCTACGTATTAGTTGCAGAATTTCATTTTAGAATTATACATATACATGTAAGATACACACTTCCAACAAGCACGATGAGTTGGAACTAAAAAAAAAAGCCCTCTCCTTTGGAAACAAAGGGGGTAAGGTTGTTTACATCTCCCCTCCTTATATTTCTTGTAATTTGTGAAAGATAGAAATGAGTACCGTTACAAAGAAAAATAAATGTAATATATACCCTTCCATTTCACTTCATTGTAAAAAGGTAGAAGCAGCAAAAAGGCCGATTAACCTTCGTATTAAGACCATATCCAAGAGTTTTTATTCAATTGTACAATATAAAATAATTGACCCCTTCACTCAAAGCACATCTGAGTTATCTCTTTTCACGCTGAACAGCACTAGGATTTGACACCATATCCATCATCATCTTCTCAGGTGAGTCTTCCCAATTGGTGAAAGTTTTTAAGTCGATCTACAAAGAGCAGCCAAAAAAAAGTTTGTAACGATGCAATGAAGCAAGGGAAAGGTGTGAAAGTCTAAGGGTGTGCAAAAGTGGGTCATGATCAACAATACCAAAGAATCAGACCGAAACAGTTAGGTATGGTTTTGGAACTAGAGTTTTAAGTTACCTTTCGCCTTTGTTCAGTGAAAAGTTCTTCTCTCTTCTGGAATGAATTTTGAAATTCCTTCGTCTTTCCCCCTCCTAATCCCCATACTTCCACGTCAAATACTTGAGCCTCAGTAGGCAGGTATCCCTACAGAAAACCGAGTACAAGGGTTAACATTAAGATTTCAAAGTCCATAGTTGACCATGCACGTGACCAAGTGCTCTTTTGTTGAGGATCACCTAATTTCTAGCACATTTAGCATTAGATGGAAAAACACTAATTTTTATTTATAAAACCTACTTCTTTATTCCGTATGATACACATCAAACTTTCAAATTTATAATAATATGGTCATAAATTAAACTACCATGTACCATAAATGGAACAACACTTAAAAGTGACACATGTAATTAAAAAGGTAATGGTGCATATTGGAACCATATCAAAAAGTATGATAAAAAAAAAGTATATGGTGCATCTCTATATATGCAGGGAAGTATGTTTTCATTTTATGGCATAAACCCTTAAAAGGAATGGAAATTTTACAGCATCTGAAGCAAACTTTCTCCGTTCTAGACTTCCAATTGAGTAGATAGAAATACACCAAGGTTCAAGTGGTCCCTCACAATAGATGAAATAAACTAGTTGAGTCTCAGGCGAAACCAAGATCTGATAATACTTATTGCTGGCCAAAATGGATTGCATTGACTGAGCAACACTTTTTTGTGCATACCTTTGACATAGTAAACATTTACAATACCTATTCATTAAAATTACTAGCATGGTATCAGCACAATGCGGCAGCGACGGCAGTGTGATGGCGGCGACGGATGGTAATGATGGTGGCGGCGTCAAATGGTGTAGGTAATTAATGTAAAGGTGTTTAATTTAAAGGGGCTAATGGAGATGTTGTATAATTATATAGAAGTATAGATAAATAAATTTCTATACTTAACTTTCAACATGAGTCTATAGTTTTTATATAGAAGTATAGATAAATAAATGAGCTGAATAAATGGATTAAGGAGGTCGCAACCACTCAAATACACTTTGGGAGGCATACTGACCCGTTTTTGGGAAACTTGGGTTGATATTTCCGTCTAACATTTTCAGGATATGTTGTCAATAAATGGAAATTAAACAGGACAAATCACCCTTTTAAAACAGCAATAAATAACACGACTCGTGTGCACATCAAGAACTTACTTGATTTGGAAATAGGGCACCAGGTTGATACGTCTTGTCATATGCATGATGCCTGACAGTAAGCTTAGAAAAGTCTTCATCTATTAAAACTCTCTCGTTTCCTATAGATCCTCCAAAAGCAATTCCCACAGGCTTTGGTTTTGCCTCATAACCAGGTGAGTGCAAGTGACTGTATACAAAGTTCTTCTCTTTACCTGCTTGAAAAGTACATTTACTCAGTCCTTGAAACAGGCCAGTCGGTTGTGTTTTAACAGGTCACATGGCTAAACATGATATAGGTCAAATGAGTCGAATGGGTCAACAGTTGCCTAACGTGCATACAGAATGCTTACAGTTTCCTAATTGTAAAGGCCTATCTTGATAGTTCGATAAACCAACTTTTGCAACAATATTTAGTACTACTATTTCTACTATATACGAAGTACCAAAAAAGGATAAAACATTGTGGCAGGTCAACCTAACCTGGCCTGACCCAATTTGATCCACACACAAAAGGTATCAATTTTGACCCATTACTAAGCCCACAGAGTCACTTGACACACCACTTGTGAAGTTACTCACCTGAAGACGTAAAATGATCAAAGACAGGACTTATAGCATATAGACTTCCAGATGTTCCATAAAAAGTATCTTTGTTCTCGTAAGCCTGGTGGGTAAGTACACCAATTATGCAACTACGGTCTTCCAATTTAGCAGAGATAAGCATAAGTATCGGACCATTATACCCTTCTACATTTGACCAAAACCTGTTCAAACCTTTGCCATGAAGAGAAGACCTACATGAAATTAAAGGAACAGAATATCAAGTCTCATAACAAATCAAATTCGTACATTTATGAAAATTATTGTAATCTATTACTATGAATCTATGATAGTCAAAAAACATAAAATTTAACTCATATGTCCAATACCAAACGAGTAACTTTTTATTACCATTTGTATAATTATATTTACATAGGTAAGTGGGTTCCTTTTTGCCTTTTAGAGAATAGTCTTGCGAGCACGACAGCTCTACAATCACTGAAATGAAAAGATAAACAAAAATCATTTTCTCTTGCACCATAGACTGTGGTACTCATTATACCTTGCTTGAAATTGTGGCACCAGGAATTGAATCAAACTGATCACTGTTTTCCAAACAAAATATAACTATTGCAAAAAAAGCTATATAGCCCACATGCAAGTAAATTGCTCAGATAGTAGTTATGTCTCTATCAGTATGGTATGTTATGCTACTTCAAAAGCTTGAAGGGCATGCAGGGAAAAATTAATAAGAAGAAAGACAGGTTGATTATGAAATGCATATACAAAGTGAGTAAAGAGCTCACTAAGAATGTAAGGTCTAGGAGATTGAGTCCAAAACGCTGATAAAACTAGATTGTATTAGAGATATGCAATAACATACATCATTTACAGGGTAATCTTATTCTGAAGTACAATTAAAAAGTGATCATTGCGATTGAATGAAATAACCAGTTGCTTACAGTTACGGATACTTAGGTAATTTCATATTTATCTAACTAATTAGTGTTTCTTTCAGCAATTCCTTACCAAACCATCCAGATATGATCATTATGACCCGAAATAATCAGATAATCAGAACCTTAATCCGTTTACCAGAAACTCAAATCTGATTATTACGCCTCAAATTCACAAGGATTAGTTAAACATTGTTGAGCTCAAGCAATAGATAATGTAAACAAGTATATGACATCGACTATATACATAATGGAAAATAGATAAGATGAAAAAGGACGCATACCTATATAGAATGTTTTCTTTAACTTCATTAACATCAGGTGCAAAGCATGTTTTTAAAATTTCCTCACGCATTGTACTTCTTAAGGTAAGGGATATTGACCATGCCCTGCCAGAAGTCAGAAGATAGGTATTGGAGTGTGCTATTGAGCCAGGATCGCTGGTGGATGAGGAGGCTGGTTCCAATTTGTCCTGCCATCAATATCAACCGCAACTAACTCAGCTGATGGAAATATCACCATATCCGCAACAAATTTAATATATTACTGGAATTCAAGCACATTACACACATTAACACATGTTTACACGTAGAGTTTAGTAGAATAACACCAGGATCAATCAGAACAAGTTAAAAGATAAATCGTTCCTTTGAACTCATTTTTTATATTCTTTTAGTGAAAATAACAGAAGAGCTAAATTGATTTAGATATAAGAAGCAAAAAGAGAGGTCTGGCTGGTTGGATAAGGGTGAAAGTAATTTCAAGTAAATATTTAGGAGTGAAAATAGGTTGCTTGAGCTGCCAACCAAAACTTATTTTTCCTTTTACTTTCTAATGTATTTTATTTTTGGTAATTTAATTTCATAGCTCACTGTTATACTCAATGTGTATGTATTGATAGTCCCTGCATTTAAAACTTATAATTTTTCTCCTTTAGCTTTTATAATTACAGTGATAGTCCTTACTTTTGAAAGTTGTAACATGAAAAATCCTAATTTGGACTATCCATCTTTGCAAGTTGTAATACTGATATCCCCTACTGGTAAAACCCCAAAAGGAGGGACTTCCATGAAACTCCGAAAACTAAAGAACGAAATAAACTTTTGTTAAATTCTCACAAATTTGATTTAAACCTCAAAACTATGCCATCATTATTAAACATATGAATTAGACCCACTGTAAACCATCAACAAAACGGTTCAACAAAAGACAACAAAGACATATTCATTGCCTCATATGTCATGTATCGGAACCTATTCTTGTGTTTCTCAAAGGTGCAGGTCCTGCGGGTCCAGAGTCATCAAAAGTGTAAATCATTTTATTCAGGAAATCACATCATATGTGTATACTTCACACAATAACTATTAAAAATCTAAAAAAGTATCTGCTGTTCAAAATAAAGCACATCATTTGGAAAGTAGGTGAATTAAGACAACCTAATCTAATTCTACAAATTTCGTAAAAATCTAACCAGTCTGGCACCCATTTTGCCACCTCTAAGTAAAAGCTAACAAGAATGCAGTACCTGTTGAGACACAGAGTTTGAAAGTCTAGAATGAACGAACTGCACCAAGCAATCAGGAAGGTTGGGAACGGTTTTCAGTACCCACACATGAAGCTTCCCTACTGGAAGTTGTATATCAGAGCCTAAAAGATTGTCATCCCATATATTTAATTCTGCACCACCTTCCGCACACGAAGAAACAGCAGATAATACTAAATTATTTATATCCGGAAGACCAAATTTTCCTTTCCCTTTGGATAACGTCAAACTGCTAGAATTCCAAGACATAACCCAACACATCCAAAGAAGCATCAACAAATCAGCTGGAAGTAGATACCCGTTTATCTTTAAATCCTCGTCACTAGACTCAACCTGCAATCCTGTTGTGGCTCCCGACTTCACAGTTGCTATTTGAAATAACCTTAACAAATTATTCAATGCGTTTGATGTTGGCATCCGCCCACAGCATTTGGTATAGCCATTCAAGAATGCAATCCAATTTAGACCGCCTTTTTCTGCTGTGAAAAACTGATCAACGATTGAATGGCCTAAATGACTCAGTAATGCAGGAAAGTTTTCTGGTTTGAAGGATGCTTCACAACTTTGATAATCGATAGATAATTCAAAGTATTCCTAAAAAGAATAAACATAAACAATATAACCCAAATTAACCACATTTATTAAAATGGTATTCTGATTCACCTTAAAACTATATCCCACAAACCTCATGGTTTCTTTTCTTTTTTTAACTACTATTATTATTATACAGTAATTATCTATATTATCTTATAAAGCATTTTGCCCTTTTTTAAATCTCAAAAGATGATTTGAACTACCTAAATTACCCTCCTTTATTCGTTAATTTAAACCTCTCTAACTAATATACCTATAATGCCCTTAAATCCCAACCACTCATTTTTTTCTCTCTCCTCAAATCTCAACCACGCATTTTTTTCTCTCTCCTCCATAAATCATTTTATTCCTCTAATTTATTAAAAATCTTTTATCTCAAAAACCGTATATCAATAAATTATAAAAACTGTATGGGTGTTCTTAAAATTTCATGCTCTTTATCAGAGATGTCATTCGATATACTTTCGACGAATTTTTAAATCCGAGTACGAAGCCCGTACTGCTAAGTCATTTGGCTATCGTACTTTATGACTTATCACCTCTATGACCTATCACCCCACCATCTCACCACCGCATTGCGCGGGTACTATTGCTTGTTTTTATTAGAAAGGCAAACTATCTTACTCCTACTCCTAAATTACACGAATGCCTTATATTACCTGTAAAGAAGTAATGGGAATGGATTGAGTTTGAGAATCAGAAAGATTTGAAAAAGACTTCTGAAGAAGAGTAAGGGCACCGGTTGATGCAGCTAATGATTCAGCTTCACGTTGCTCTGGCGATCCTCCTTGTTCTGTCGATGATGACGCACCCATTTTATTTTTATTTCAAAATCTTGATTTGTATAATTAATTGGAACTCGGAAATTTATTTATATAAAGATGATGATTGATTGCTTTATATAGGACAAAGTGTCCTAAGAAATCCAATTAAAATTAAAAAAGGAAAACAAAAGATGGTGTCTTCTGTTTTTAGATTGAAGTTCGTCGACATGAATGAAACACCCTTTCGTGATGCCGTAAGGCCAATTCTAGATATCTTTATTAATTATTTCGTTTAAGAGTTTTTTTATATATATCAAGCAAAATACAAGTAATTAACGGTTATCTATATGCAAACTCCCTTTCCCTTTTAAGTAATTAAGAACCTAAAATGACTATATTACCCTTTTTATTTATTTATTAATTTAAACATTTTTACCTAAATACCTATAATACCCTTAATAAAATAAACTACAACATAGATTCTCCAATCCTTAAATAATCATATTAACCCTTACCGCCGTACATCATCGCCACAATTGCCGCAGCCACACCTTTGTCGTTACCACCATCACCGCTGCATCGCGCGGGCACCATTAATGATTAAGTTTTTAACTATTAAGTTTGTTAATTAAAAAGAAACAAGGCCTAAGTTTAGGTAAAAAAAAAATAAAGATTTCTATTTTTATTATCTCTTAATAAAATAAAATTGTGATGATGTCATATTATTTAAAAAAAAACTTGCATGGCATCCATTAATATACAATCTTGATATTTTTATGACATCATAAAAAAAAATTAACAATTTATTTTAAGAGAGTGTTTGGGATTGCGTTATAAAGTGATTATAACGTTTGTAAAGCGCAAATAATCTAAAAAAGTGTTTTTATGAAAAAATGATTATTGGCCATGAAAACGCAGTTTTTGATAAGAATGTACCTACATGCTTTTTTATAAAGCAGTTTTGAAAACACATAATTTATTTTTAAAACGCAGATTTTGTTTTTAATACCAAACACCCCCTAAATCATGGAAGATTTTTATTGAAATAATAAACAAATTTGTAGATCAAAATTGATTTTTGTAATATTATTTTGGAGTTAGAGGTATGATTTGAATTGTCGTTAGATTTTTAACATCATTTATTCAATATATATAATGTAAAAGTGTTCAACAAAATAAAAAGTTAAACACGTCCATTGTTTTGTATCTTTAAAAAATTAAATGTTGCCCGCATAATATGTGGACTAAATAGCTAGTAGTTAGTATAAAGATAGGGTAATGATTATTAGTCTAAAAATCCTAAAATAACGACATGCATGTGAAAAATCAAGGTGATATTAGGTAAGATAATTAGTGGAATACACATGTCACATTTATATACTTTTAGGGGGATTTTTAAGCTAATGTTTAAATGGATTAATTATTTTTCACTGAAAAAAATACAATATAAAAAAATTATAAAAGGTATGACATTTAGTGCATAATCTGCTTCCATTGCCGTTTGATGCTATAATGGCTTTTAAGTTCAAGGTGTTTATAAAAGGAATAAAAAGAAAGGTTTTTGTCTGTTATACTAACTCTTGTCATTTAGTGCATAATCTAGAGTGATGCTGGTAAGAAAGTTAGCATGCCAACCCGACTCATTTGGCATGGATGCATATGCTATTTTTTAGAGTGGCATGTTTTGATCCATTTCCGAATCTGACCTAATTACCCATTATGAAACCATTATTTGCAAATATGTAGTGTTCATCTTAACTTGCTGAATGCCTACCTTTGATCAAGAATTATGAAAGATGGTATGGGTTGAGTACATCGTTAGGTCCTTGTTTTGTGCTTACAAGTACATCTTTTAAATTAAGCAGTAAGCTCTCAGCTCTGTATGCTACTATATAATCCGTACAGTAATTCAATCACTTATCCCGTTAACTAGTGTATTACAGTAGATCCAACTTGCACCCATATGGTTTTGGCCATCATCTTGTGGTTATCATTATTTAGTAAAGATTATAGATGATGTTAGTGGCTATTGAGTTGAGTCTATTGTACAGTGTGGCAAAAAATTGTTTTATATTTTTTATTGTTGTTATAAGTGGGTTGGGGAAAAACTGCTTGAAAACTAATTGCTAAAATGATGATTGATAAGCGTACACCAATATGATTTCTTGTTTTGTTGAGATATGTGGAAACATGTTGTCTTTTGTTTTCAGAAAGTATGTTCAGTGCCAACTTTGCAAGTTCAAAAAGAAGGCCAAAGGTTATTAACTTGCTTCATCGTTCACTAATAATGATTATTCTTATTATTATCTAAAGTAGAGGTTAGGTGTTCAAGTCGTCGTGTCCCTTTAATGATAATGTTACATTATTTACCCCTCTAGTATTGGCCCCGCATGGAACATGCCTGGGCTTGTTCGAACAATGCTTGGCAATTCAGCTCGGCTTCCTGGGAAGCAAGTAGTAGAGATATGTTATGTGGTGGATATTGGATTGTATAAAAGATTGAATTAGGCTTCACCTTAGCATTTTTGTAGTCCTTGTTTGAAGTTTGAAGTTTGAACCACCCTGCTTTCTCCTCCATTAAGCCTACGGGTGATGGTGAAACTTCCGTAAGATTTGCTTATCCCAGGAAATGTTACTGTTATATGCTAAGTGTGATGGAACACATATGTTCATAGATTCCCAACAAACATAATGATAAAAGTTAGTGTGCTTTGGAGTGTCGTTTGTGAAGCCGTGGTTCTTCAAACCATGGTGAAGCCACACCCTCATCGATGGTGTAACCGCGGGGCTTGGTTGAGGCAGTTTGCCAACACCCTTCATCCTGAAATGTGATACATTTTCTTTCGAGAAAATTTTATAATGGGCATATTGATGAGGCTATCTCTTTTTCCTTTTTTTGTTTATATCTATCCCAGGTAACTCTGGTTCACAAAATTTGTATTAAATCACTCAATTCTGCTCCCAAAAACTAGTGGTGAAATGACATATTAGCACATGGGACTTGTGGTAATGCAGTTGGATCTGCAGGAAAGAAGCTTTCATCTGTGGTAATAGGAGCAACCCATCAATAGCTTCCACATGTACTAACCAGTTTTGTGGTAGGATTGTGCAATGGTGAGGTTGAGAACGCTGGTTCAGCGAGTTCGATGATGACATGCTTAGGATTATGCGGCAATGGTGAAAACGTTAGGGCTGTACGGTGATGGTGGAACGGCCAGGGTTGCGCGGTATGGTGAGAGGACACTCATTGTGACCGATCTGCAACATCAAATTAGATTGCTTTATTTATAATGGACTGCCTTTAATTGGCCTGTGGATGTTAAATACATCTTAAATCCCTTTGATGTGCCTTTTATTCATTTTATTACATTGTTTTTATAAAGTCATTATACTGTCATTATGGTTATGGTAAATGTTTTTATTGTAGATGAAATTGCATTACCACAAATTAAAATTACACCAAACTTCTCATACATATTTTTCTTTATTAAGTAACATGTTATTCTGAGATAGACTCTAATGCCATTGATAAGAGTGGAAAAATGCAGTTTTAGTATTCTGACTTTAAGTTGGCACTCTAGTTGTATTTTATCTTTGTTACAGTTACTTTTAGTAGCTAATGTCTGATATTATTAATATAAATAAGATGTAGTGAGATTGTTAGACGGTACACAAAAGATTTTAATCATTTAGGAAGTCATCTCCTTAGTCTTTGCATTCAAGAGTTGAATTTTTTTTCAATGTATGATGCATTTATTTTTTGACCTAATGCACAATATATGCACATTTGTCTCTTCAACCCCCCTTTTTTTAAATCTGAATTTATAAAGATAATATGGGAACTGAAAAGTATCTCAATGGATGTTTCTGATTTTTTTTGTCCACATTCACACATTGTTGTCTTTTAAAATGTATTTCTAATTGTTTAATCTTATCATATTGTAATCAGATGTCATTATAATAATATTAAAAAAAAAACACTTTTGGTTGTTTACATACACTCCCTAAACTTGCACTCTCTCTTAATTGTAGAAAATGTAATTTACTCTAATCAAAACAAGCATGGTACCCGCGCAATGCGGCGATGAGTCGACGATGACGCACGGCAGTAGTGTGATAGCGGCGACGGATGGTGACAGTGGTGGCAACATCAATTTGTGTAGATCAAGGTATTTGATTTAAAGGGAGTTAATAGATATTTTAGAATATAATGGACTAATGGTGTAATTTAATATTAAGGGTTGATGCTGAATTCTAAAGGTATTTTGGTCAATTCGCATGTCCCATTTATTCTAACTTTTCAACATGGGCTTCTAATTTTTATATAGTGGTATAGCTAAATTGCAGAAACAACTTTGAATATAATTAAAAATATATATATATATATATATATATAAATGTAAATCTTTACTTCTCTATAAAACAAACTACGTTTCCCACTTTTTCAATTTTCTATCTTTAAAAAACTAAAATACCCTTAACATTCAACATATTCTTAACCCACACACCACATCTATGCAAAATATTCTTAAAATATTTTCCAATCATATCTATTAAAACTACCTCTATTTTTTATTCATTAATTTAAATATTTTCATACATCACTTAACTTTTAAAATAACTACAATCTTCATTTTACATCAATTACCTTTACATTAGTAACTATTTTGTAACCGTCACCATCATTGCCATCATTATTGATGCTGGAGACCCGTAACCAGACCCGTATTGTGTTTATTTTAACTTATCTTTTATTTTTATAAGTTATCTTTTTATTTTAATAAATAATTAAAGATTGATTTGTTTCCTAGTTTAATGGTATGAGAATTAGTATAAATATGGTCTTAGGTTATTCTATAGGGAAGTCGAATATTATTTGAGTTTATAAGAATATTGACGTTTTGTCAAAGACAACCGTGAAGGTTTATTGTCATTGATCATATATGTGCTCTTGAGCCATTTGAGTGCGTTTCTAAATGCATCAATTATTATCGCCACCAACACCTGTCACGGTCTTAGTTGCCGCATTGTACGCGGACCCTCTTTTATAGTTAATATATAAATATTTAAGCCCAATTTAAGCCCAATGCATCCAAATATAATTCTTAATGTAAATACAAACCAACCAAGCCCTATCCGACCCATGACCCAACAGAACAACCGTCCCCTTCCTCCCAAAAACCGAATCAAAAGAATGTTGGATAATAACATCCCTTCCGAGATTCAAACGGAAATCATTCAGAGAATCCCCGATACAAAATCTGTGATTCGGTGCCGATCGGTGTCAAAGGCATGGAGGGCTGAGATCGACAGCAAGGAGTTCGTTAAGGCTCATACCCTCCGCCATCATCAGGCCCACAATCGTCATCATCTGCCTTATAAGGACACGAGATCGCCGCCGTGATGGACCGGTAAAATACGTGTCCATTGTGGATGATGATGACACTTTCCCTCATCAAAAGGTTAGTGTCTTCGTTCCCGATTCAGTTTACAAAGTTAGTAATGGTTATGTAAGAATACCGGTGTTTCTTTGCCACTATATAACCTGAGGGAGTCTCTTGCTGTTCTCGAGTCAGAGTTCGAGAGGGATTTTTATCATTTATGGATTATGATTGGGCATGGCTGTACTAGATTCTTTAATAGGCTATACTCTATTCGTGTACCTAAAACACTAGCATTCCGAAACAGTGGTGCACCCATAATCGTAGTGTTTAACGACAAGGAAGATTATCATAAATTGGAACGTGGACTTGCTATGTACGAACCAGAATCTAAAACCATCACTAATATCGGAATTTATGGATTCCATCGTACCTTTTATGTGCATTCTTACATGGAAACACTACTTTTGCATGGTCATTGAGATAAAGAGGAGAGATAATGACCACGTTGCAAAGTCTGCATTCGAATAGAGGATTTCTGAAAGATGCAAGCAAGGTTCTAGAGATTTGAGTATACAAGATTCATACATATTAAAAGTTAAGAAAATTTTGAACTCTTTACAAATAGCTTCATGCTTTTGTTATCTGTGATATCCATGTTTAGCATTAGTCATGTTCATTCTAAAAATCATGCACTATTACTTTGTTGACATTTAATCATTATGATTAGTATTTGTACTTTAACACTTTTCCAGTTGCCATGCTCACTTTGCCAGAGACGTTTGTCTGTTATACTAACCCTTGTTGTATTGTGCATAATCAAGAGTGATTCCGGAAAGAAAGTTAACATGCCAACCCGACTCATTTGACATGAATGCATACACAATATTTTTTAAAGTGGCATGTTTTGTTACATTTCCGAATCTAACCTAATCACCCGTTATGAAACCATTATTTGCAAATATGTAGTGGTCATCTTAACTAGCTGTATGCCCACCTTTTGATTAAGAGTTATAAAAGATGGTATGGTTGAGTACACCGTTAGGTCCTTGTTTCGTGCTTACAGGTACACATTTTAAACCAAGCTCTGTATGCCACTATATAATACGTACAATAATTCGATCACAGGTGTGTTTCTCAATCACTTGTCCTGTTAACTAGAGTATTACAGTAGCTCCAACTTGTGCGCATATGGTTTTGGCCAGAATCTTGTGGTTATCATTATTTAGTAAAGATTATAGATGCTGTTAGTGGCTACTGAGTTGAGTTTATTGTGCAGTGTGGCAAAAAATTGTATTTAATTTTTTTTTTTATTGTTGTCGGAGAAACTCCTTGAAAAGTACTCTATTGCTAAAATGATGATGGATAGCGTACATCAAAATGATTTCTTGTTTTGTGAGATGTGAAAGCATGCTGTCTTTTGGATTCCAGAAAGTACGTTCAATGCCAACTTTGCAAGTTCAAAAAGAAGGCCAAAGGTTATTATTATATATGCTGCATCCCTTACTTTTTATGATTATTCTTATTATTATTTAAAGTGGAGGTTAGGTGTTCAAGTCGCCATGTCCCTTTAAGATAATGTTACATTATTTACCTCTCTCGTATTGGCCCCCGGATGATTCATCCTGTAGCTTGTTCGAACAATACTTGGCAATTCAGCTCGGCTTTCTGGGAAACAACTAGTAGAGATATGTTATGTGGTCGATATTGGATTGTATAGAAGATTGAATTAGGCTTTACTTTGGCTTTTTTGTGATTCTTGTTTGAAGTTTCAAGTTTGAACCACCCTGCCTTTTTCCTCCATTAAGCTTATGGGTGATGATGAAACTACCGTAAGATTCGGTTATCCTAGGAAAAGACTCCTGTTATAAGCTAAGTGTGATGAAGCACAACTGTTGATAGATGTTGAGCAAACATAATGATTAAAGTTAGAGTGTGCTATGGAGTGTTGTTTGCTAATCCGTGATTCTGCAAACCACGGTAAAGCTGCACCCTCAGCGGTGGTGTAACCATGGGGATTGCTTCAAGCCGTGGTTTGCCAACACCCTTAAGTCTTGAAATGTGATACATTTTCTTTTGGGAAAATTGTTTAATGGGCATATTGATGAGGCTATCTCTCTCTCTCTCTCTCTTTTATTTTTTCTTTATTTTTTGTCTATATCTATCACAGTTAACTCTGGGTCACAAAATCCGTATTAAAGCACTCAATTCTGCTTCCAAAAACTAGAGATGTAGCAGCAACCAGTGGTGAAATGACATATTAGCGTACGGGACTTGTGATAATGCAATTGGATCTGTAGGAAAGGAGCTTTCATCTGTGGTAATAGACTAATAGGAGCAACCCATCAATAGCTTCCACATGTACTAACCAGATAGGTGGTAGGATTGTGCAGTGGTGAGGTTAAGAACGATCGTTCAGCGAGTTTGATGATAACAGGCTTAGGATTGTGCGGCAATGGTGAGATGGTCAGGGTTGCGCGGTGATGGTAACAGGACAATCATTGTGACCGATTTGGAACATCAAATTAGATTGATTTATTCATCATGGACTGCCTTTAATTGGCCGGTGGATGTTAAATACATCTCAAATCCGTTCATTGTGCCTTTTATTCAACATCATAAGTTTTGCTATTACATTGTTTTTTAGAGTCATTGGATGGCTATTCTCATTATAGTCATGTTATTGTTATAGAGACTCTAATGCCACTGATAAGAGTGGAAAAAGGCAGTTTTAGTTTTTTGACTTTAAGTTGGTACTCTAGTTGTATTTTCTCTCTGTTACAGTTACTTTTAGTAGATAATGTTTGCCATTATTAGTTTAAATAAGATGTAGTGAGGCTTTTAGATGGCACTCTAGACCATGCTTTACGCGTTCAAATTTTGAAAGTAGACTAATGGGTGGATAGGCAGGATAACAAGTCAAATAGGTTTAAGTCATAAAGGTTTTTTTTTTGTGACTTGAGTTTGGTTGACCTAAATGTTTCTGGCCAAAAGGTTACAAATTTTCTATCGAGGTTGTGTTTTGAAACATAATTGCAAAACTTATCTCATAAATAATCTCATTTTTTAATTACATGACTTATGGGTTTTATATGTTTTACACTTTGGGAAACTTCTGACTTGTTCCCTTTAAGTTTTAAGCTATTTTATTCTAGGTGTTTTTAGAGTCAAACCATAACTTCAATAGAACTGTCTATACACAAATCGGTCAAAATAGCACCTCAATGTATAACTTTTTTATGTTGCTTACGCCGCCTCCATCACCAACAATCACCCCTACCACGACACCGTCGCCACGACGACCACCGCCACATTTGTGCGGGTACCGTGCTAGTTGTTTTATATATGATTAGACAAATCCTCGTGTGATGCGGCGGTGTGGTGATGGCGGCAAGGGTGGTGGTGGCGGTGGTTGTGGTTACGGAGGTAACGGTGTAAGTATAAATGTAAAAGTGGTTGATGTAAAAGATGGTGATATACTTATTCTAGAGGGTGAGGAATGTATTTTGTAAATAATTTCATTAAGGTATATAAATATTTTAGGTGAAAAATTTTAAAATACTGAACAAAAGAATATGGTGTTTTGGAGTTATTAATTACTTAGTTGAAGATATTGAAAGAAACAAATCTATCTATAATACAACTAAAAGAGGAGGTTGGGGGTACACTTGGCATCCTTAATCCCCTTCCTTTAGTCTAATACTTCCTCCTTATTCATCCTCTATTTTTTTTTAAATTTATTTAATAAAAAATGACCGACCTTCATTAAAAAAAACTTATAAAAAAATCTGTATTATTATTATCTATATATATACCACCTAGAAAAAAACTTCACATATTCTCGACCTTAAGAAAAAACCTTCGGCCAAAAAAAACTCCGATCGACTGCCACAAAGGTTTTATACTTATATACTTTCATCATCATCATCATCCTACTAAAGGAGCTTAGGTGATGATCTCACTTAATCCTACTTGTCGAAGAGCTTAGGATAATCTCAAGAGATTATACACATACTTGATTATGTCACTAGGTTTTTTTGTATAAAAATTCGTATGTATATTGCATATCTGTGTGTATGTACAGAAGAGAGAGGGAGATGCGTGTACTATCTGCCACAAGAGAGAGAAGAGAGAATGGGCGGGATAGAGATGAGAGGATGGGCGGGATTTTAAATTTTGAATAAATCTACAAGTGTGTCTTCTATTCACTCACTAAATGGCAACTTTTTGCATAGTCTCTCTCTCTTGCTGCTCTTCTTTGAAACTTTTTAATATTTCAATTTTGAAGTTGTTGAGGAACACTATTAAGATTCTGATTTCGATCTAGACAAGAAAAAGCTTTATCCCAAATTTCACAGAATCTCCCCTGAATTGTTTCTGACTTATCAACATTCAACAGGTATAGTTTTTCATCTTTTGAATCCCAGATTGGGTATTATACATGAGTTTGAGGTTTTTTTGTTTTTTTTTTCCAGATAGATATGGTGGTTGGTTTGTTCAACTGGGTTGAAGATGAACAACAACAGAAACGGGATTTATCAGTAAGTTTTTTGTAGATAATGAGAAGTGCACGAAAGATGTTTGATAAAATGCTTGAAAGAAAATTCCAATCCAGTTATGATTTATTGATCAAACAGATTTACATTAAATATTTGATAGATATATTTGTGATAATTACATGTGTGTTTTATGTAGACAAAGTGTGTGATACGGTAATGGGCGAGCTTGGTCAGAAGCCTTTTATCGATGTTGGTAAGAAACTTGGTTCTCATAAAGCTTCTTAAATGTATGTTTCGAAAACATCATTCATTTTTCAAGCTTCCTACACGAAGCAATACTGTCTATATGTTTTCTGCTCTTGATCTTACATAAGTAGTGCAAAGAGATCTTGAAGTTTTAAAAATTTTGAATCTGACCAGCAAATCCTAGAATAATACTGTATTAATTATACACGGTGACATGTTTTGAAGTATCTCTTTGGTTTTGAAGTATCCTAAGTTCTTTTATATGCAGTTCTGACCCGAGATAGATAATGAACCCACTTTGGCCATTGTCCCGAGTGCAAGAAGGCATTCATTTTGATGTGCTTTGCTGTGAGGTGTGCCTGAACTCCTTTTCTGTTTTGTTTTTGGCTTCTTTTTTTTTTCGTTTGTTGTTTGCTTGAATCTTTAATGTGTTGTGATTTACAAAAAGAAACGAGAATGAGGATTAATTCTTAAAACTGCAGATTCTTGCAATATGTAACCTTTTCTTTGGAACTGCTGTATTGTATTAAAGAAAGAGATTTAACGAGTTGCTTGGATCATACAGTTTCGTCTAAGACAGCTGCAATATGTAAACCAATGTCGAAGTGGGTAAACATAAACTCATTGAATACTCACTTGGTTTTCAGGTTGACCAGAGTTAGTATACTAAGTGTGGATTTGTTTAGTTTTATTAAAATATGAATTTTTTTTGATTTTGTTTGTAAAAGTGTGCTCCAATTGCTATGAGTTTTAAGTTTATAAAAGAAATAAAAACAAATGTGTCTGTCTCTTATAATAACTCTTGTCGTTTAGTGCATAATTTATCATGGTAGTCGAAAGAAAGTTAACATGCCAACGCGACTCGTTTGGCATGGATGCATATGCAATATTTTCAAAAGTGTCATGTATTGATCCATTTATGAATCTGACCTAAACACCCGTTATGGAACCATTATTTGCATTTTTTAAATATGTAGTGTTTATATTAACTAGCTGAGCACCCACTTTTTGATCAAGAGCTACGGCACGAGTGTACTAGAGGGATGAAATCAGAAAGATGGAATGGGTTGAGTAGATGATTAGATCCTTGTCTCTTGCTTACATCTTTAAACCAAGCCCCGTATGCTACTATATACTCCTTACAGTATTTCAACCACAGGTTTGTTTCTCAATCACTTATCCCGTTCTCATGGTTTTAACCATGATTTTGTGGTTATGACTATTTAGTAAAGATTATAGGTGCTATTAGTAGCCAACCGTTTTATTATATTTTTCTTGTTGTTTTGTGATGGTATAGGGAAAACTGCTTGAGAACTAAGCGCTAAACATGTTTGCTAAACTATGAATACTCTGCTCCTCTTGACTTTTGTTTTTGGTCTCTAAAGCCCATTTGTGCTTATATAAATTGCAGTAAGATTAGGCATATTAAGAAGGTAACAAGTCGTCGACGACCTTCTATCAAAGGCAACAACACCAATCCTATTGAATCTACAAAGCCGATAGGTAGGCATTAAAAATCATGGGTTATGAGTTTTTCTCATGTATGAAATAGCAGTAGGGTATCTATGATTTTTAAATTGACGCATATTTGTAGCCAAATTAGCATGTTTGTGACGACTAATCCCATAATTAGATCGAGACACGGATTTAAATGGTGGTAGGTTTTGAAACCGTACCGGACTTCTTTTGGTGATCCATCATCAAACCTCTCCATGGATCACTTGGTGGATAGGATCTCAAATCTCCATGAAAAATCATGGATTAGGAGTTTTTCACTTTGTAACCATGGATCTTTTCTCTTCTCTTACTTTACTAAAGGAGACTTGACGATGATGTCATGTTTCTCATGTGTCAACATCTTAAGATGTCTAAGTAGGAAACATGTAGGATCCATGAAAGTGTGGCGCAGTTGGTGTATGCACTATTGTTGTGTAGACCTGCAAATGAGCCAACGAAGACACCAGCTTTGTTCTTGGGTTTTTGTCTATGTCGTCTTCGTGTTCATGGGAGGGCATGTTATCTGTATTCCTTCTTGCTGCTAGTAGGCAGGGTTTTGTGTCATTAAAAATTAGATTTGGAGTTTCCTCGCTGCTATTTTCCAAAAAATACATGCATTATTATTAGCCAATGGCAGTTCTGTTATTGTAGTGTTGTCTGCTTTGTAACCATTGTATTAAGGTTGTTTATGTAGTTTTTTTGGGCTGTTTTTTGGCATTTTCTTATTGTTCTTTGGGCAGTTTTTTGGTTTTTAGGGCTATTTTATTTTGCAGTTTTAATGCTATTTTTAGTGATCTTTGTTGCTAGCATTCTTAGCAGATAAAAGGGTGTTCGTTTCGGTGTCTAAACGACTAAACTAGAACATTTAAGGTTCTAATTTTCTTGTTTGTTTTGCCGTTGCTCCGTCTTATAGGATCGTTTCTTGGGTTTCCGATCCAGGCTGTTGTTTTGGGCTTGCTGGTTAGGTTGCTGTTAAAGTTGTTGTCCGGGTCACTTCTTTGCTCCATGGCCAGAAGGTATGTTGCCATGGTTTGCTGCACATGTTCAGAAGGAGCTATCATAGTTTTCTCTCTCATTTAAAATTGCATCATGCATATTGTTGTGTTATCGTAGGAACTATTGGTCTTCGAAAATGAAAACGGTAACAAATTAAAAAAGGTATGTGGGTCTGATCTTAAAAGTATTGAACTACTAGTGATGGTGTATGCAACCAAAGACACCAGCTGAGTTCGTGGGTTTTTGTCTATGTTGTCTTCGCGTTCATAGAAGGGCATGTTATATGTGTTCCTTTCTTGTTGCTGCATATTCAGTTAATAGGCAGGGTTTTGTGTCAATAAAAATGGAATTTGGAGTTTTTTTGCTGCTGTTTTCCAAAAACAACATGCATTATTATTAGCCAATTGTGGTTCCATTATTGTAGTGTTGTCTACTTTGTAACCATTTTATTAGGGTTGTTTATGTAATTTTTAGTGCTCTTTTTTTAGCATCTTTTTATGGTTGTTTCGGCAGCTTTTTAGTGTTTAGGGCTTAGTTATGGCAGTTTTTAATGCTATTTTTAGTAATCTTTGTTGCTAGCATTTTTGTTACGAACAAAAATGATCTTTGTTGCTAGAACATCTAAGCTTCTTTGGGAAAGCCTGCTTTATGGACTTATGGTTATAAGGTTCTAACTTGGTTGTTTTCATTGCCATTGCTTAGTCTTTTAGGATCGTTTCACGGGTTTCTATCCAGGCTGTTGTTTTGGCTTTTGGGCTTGCTGGTTAAGTTGTTGTTCAAGTTGTTGTCCAGGTCACATCTTTGCTTCATGGCCAGAAGGAATGCTATCATGGTTTGCTGCACATGGGAACGTCTTATATATCCCTATTAAGTGTTTGTCGTTCTCAATCTTTAGATGTAGCCAGTTCTATAAACCTTTTCTCTCAAATGGGTTTGATCATTATATTGCTAGAAACCAAAAGGATCAAATGGATTGCGCCGTCAAATGAATTGAAACTCTCCTAAAAAGCCTTTGCCTTTAGCTTCTTATCTGGTAGTTACTTGACAAGGATCATAGGCTACCCGGGCCTTTTCTATATTGCATGTATTTACTGAAGAGTGATCCTTGTTTAAAGTGTGGCAAGGAAACATCTTTGAACCGAGAACAACATTCAGTCAGTAATTTAACTCTTTCTAACTTAACTTATATTTTAGTAATATAGAATTTGTCTTTTGTTTGATGGTGCGTATCTGTATTCTCGATCATATGTAATTATGTATGGTATATTTTTCACTTCAACAAAAAAGTGGTACAATATTTTTGATATATTGTGTTAAGCTGTGGCATAAGCCCAACATCAATCTATAAGGTCGGAAAGTTACATCATTTTTTAAGGTGTTTATTATAGTAAACGTTGCAAAACATGCAGCCTACCGTTGTTAATTTTGTCCATTTTCAAGGCTGTTGTGTTTTTCCTACTCAATAGTTGTGACTTTGTTGTTTTGGTATCTTTACACAAGTCCAATGTTATGTTTCCACTAAGGCTTTCAATATTCGACCCAATTTCAAACCTAACCTAAAACTGACTTGAAATAAACCAATTTAGGATTAGGTGGTCTTGATCTGCCAACCTACCAGCTTGATTTTTCTTAGATTGTGTCCTAGTTGGTCACTTGGTTGTCAGGACCTGCCAACGCAATTTTTTTAATTAAATTATTACTTTATTTATTTTTAATACTTTAGTCTTTGTGGTTCTAAATTAAGTAAATAATCATTCGTATTATTCACTGCAATAATCTATTTTTTTCACAACAATTATATTTATCAACAAGGCAGTACAATTATACCAAAAAAATAGATTTATATGTTTTTATTAAATTAAATGATTTCACTTGTTTGTAACAAATTGTAAATATGTTTTTTACTACTATTAAAAAGATTGATTCAAATCAAATATAAAAAGAAAATCATGATTCAATTTAGAAGGTTCAACTTTAAATTCAAATCAAATACCTGCACAAATGTGCACGATAAATGACTTCTTAATGTTAGCGTATACATGAAAGAGTTAAACATTGAAACAAGATTGGTTTAGCCAATCTATACGGAGTTTTGTTGATCGATTTATCATCCATAAGAAACTCGTATTTCACTGCAAAGACAACCCCGAAACCTCATTGCTTCTACTTCCTCTACTAATCTTGATTGCTCTCTTAGATGGAATATAGTTGCCCCTATCAAACTTAATTTGAACAATTTCTTCTTCTTCTTTTTTTTTTTTTTTATATTATTTTTAAGTTGATTACCTACTCAATCAAACCTTAACACCGTAGTATCGTTAACCATCAAGGCTCTTTTAATTCAACAATAAAGTGTAATCAAATTAGCATATATGAGACTTGACCTGAAAAAGGATATATGGACTTAAATCGTTAATTCCGCATAAATTTATAAAAAACAACGATATCAGTTATTATGTTAGAAAGGCAAGATATGAGGGGGTTGGTTGTATAAAATTATTAATTCAATACTATCAAATAATGAAGTAAATCATTTCCAAAAAAATAAAATAAAATCCTATCAAGTAAAAAGCTTTGTATCAAGGACTAAACTAAAACTAGACGGACTAAATTGGAAATTTTAACATATAAGAATTGGGCAAGAAGAGAGACTAACAACAACAACAAAAAAAAAAGGCGAAAGTACTTTTTTCGTCCTTGTGGTTTTTCGAATAAGCATTTTACATCCTTGCCGTTAAGTAATGGTTAAAATCGTCCTTGTGGTTTGCATTTCGTCCTTGGGTCCGTTAACCCCCTCACGTGCCTGCACTTTACATCCTTGCCGTTAAGTTTTGGCTAAAATCGTCCCTGTGGTTTGCATTTCGTCCTTGGGTCCGTTAACCCCTCACGTGCCTTGCACGTGAGGGGCATATATGTCTTTTTACCCATTTGTTCCCATGGTTAAGTACAAAATTCGTCCTTATGGTTTGTCATTTTTGCATTTTTCATCCTTGAATTTAACAAACTTTCAAACAAAAATTTAATCAAAAATCAAAACAAACTCAAATCAAAAACCTATATATACACCTACATATAAGGATCTAATTTAATACCGGCCGGTACAACTAATTTAATTTTTTTTTTTAATGTTATAAAACTTACTACAATATAACGGAAATAGTCAAAATATAATTAGAATTCACTCAAAAAAAAAAAACAAATAGGTACTTTATAACAAATTACAAAAAATTACATTAAAGTATTGTAAAAATAATTTTTAAATAAATTCAAAAAATAAAAAATGTGAATACCAGAAGTACCGGAACGATAATACCGAAAATATCAGAAATAGTTGTAGCGGGGTACCTTCCGATACCGGTATTACGGGTATACTACCGGTATTTAAAATATTGTATGTACGTGGTTGCATTTGAAAGTGATTGAGCATATCCTCAAATGTAGGTATATAGGTTTTTGTTTTGTTTGGATTAAATTGGTACGGTAA
Organism: Erigeron canadensis; assembly: GCF_010389155.1. NCBI lineage: Eukaryota > Viridiplantae > Streptophyta > Magnoliopsida > Asterales > Asteraceae > Erigeron > Erigeron canadensis. The sequence continues at coordinate 4,320,222 of NC_057766.1, forward strand.
TTTTTGTTTTTTTTTTTTTGAAATTTTTTCCTGGAATTGTTAACGGCGAGGACGAAAAATGCAAAAACGATAAACCACAAGGACGTTTTTTGCACTTAACTCTATGAAAAGACGAAAATGCCCCTCACGTGACTTGCATGTGAGGGGTTTAACGGCAAGTTATAACGGCAGGGACGAAATGCAAACCACAGGGACGATTTTAGCCAAAAGTTAACGGCGAGGATGAAAAATGCTTATTCAAAAAACCACATGAACGAAAAAAGTACTTTGAAAAAAAAAAAAAAAAAGCGATTATTATTCAAAACCCTAGAGTTACTCTACGAAAAATAAAAGCGATTATTATTCTCAGCGAGCGACACCATCAAAATGTCGGATAATCTCCCAATTGAAATGCAGATGGAAATCATCCAAAGAATCCCCGATATCAAATTAGTGGCTCATTACAGATTCGTCTCAAAGGCATGGAAGTCTGTTATCGATAGCAACGAGTTTGTTGCCGCTCATGCCCTCCGCCATCAGGCGAATGATCGTCTTCTTATAAGGACACGAGATCGCCGCGATGGAAAGGTAAAATATGTGTCTATCGTCGACGATGACACTTTTCCAAATCAAAAGGTTAGTGTGTTTGTTCCCGATTCTGTTAACAAATTTAGTCATGATTCAATAATAGTCGGTAGTTGTCATGGCCTGTTTTGCTTGTACGATGATAAAACCAGCACCGCGGCAATCTGGAACCCTGCCATCAGAAAAATTATTGACGTTGCAGTACCTAACATGATACGCGAAAAGTACTATAGGACATTTGTTGGTTTTGGTCTTTGTCCTGACAATCTTGAACCCAAGCTTGTTAAGATTACGTATGTTTCTGATTGGAGTAAATTAGAAGATGTAAATACTAGCACCCAGGTTGAGGTATTTACGTTAAGTTCAGGAGGGATTTGGAGAAGTCCATTAAGTGGCAATGTTCCTCATAAATCGATGAGATTTGGATGTACCCAGGCCGTCGTAGACGGGTTTATTTATTGGGATGCCATGGATAGGATTAATATGGATGATAGAACAAGGAATACCAAACTGATCATGTCGTTTAATTTGACAACTGAAGAATTCACCAAAGTTAACCTTCCTAAGAGTTTAGCACTCGACCCTTATGCTGATTTGTATGTATCTAATCTAAGGGATTCTCTTGCTGTTCTCAAGTTCGATATGTACGCTCAAAGAGACTTTTGTAATGTATGGATGATGACTGGGCATGGATGTACTAGATCCTTTAATTGGCTATACTGTATTTATGTACCTGCTACATTAATACGTACAACACTGGGATTCCGAAAGAATGGTGCACCCATAATCGAATTGGAAAATGTCAGTGATGATTTTTTTAATATTGAAAATGAACTTTCTATCTATGACCCAGAATCAAAAAGCATCACTCATATCGGAATTCATGGATTAGAAGGTAAATTTTTTGCGCATTCTTACAAGGAAACACTACTTTTGCTTGGCCAACAATAGAGGACAAAGATGACGATGACATTGCAAAGTGTGCATTTGAATAGAGGAATTCGAAAGATGCAAACAAAGTTCTAGAGATTCAAGTGCAACTTTTATGCAGAAAAAAAGTTAAAAAAAATTTGAAATACTTTTCATATGAATTTCTGTTTATGTTATTTGTGTGTGCCATGTTTAACATTAGTTATGTTGGATCTTATTTCATTGTAAACATTTTACACAATTACTTTCTGTTGGTGTGTGCTTCAACTTTTTCCAGTTTTCAAGCTTTGCTATGCCAGACTATTTTATAAAGGTTTTGTTATTTTGGTTTTTGTAATAATGTTATACCAGATTAGTAGTAGATGTTCTATCACATTAATATGAAATCAGGAACATTTATTAACCCCTCTACGAAAGACAGTGCATGGCTGCTTCCTCAAAACCTTTCATACATGTAAGGATTCCTTCACTATTGAGACATTGACCTTGGTGTACTAGTACTTTCGCTTTTTTCTCTTATATTTTGTTAAATATTGTAAAGCCTATGTGTTGATTGCAGGGCATATTCGCTGTTGGCTGGGTATATTTACCCAAGTCCTTTGAAACGGGTGACTTTAATTTGGCTAATTTAATGTCACTAGTTGGATTTCTATCACTACCTGGTGTATTTGGGAAGTCAAGTAGGGCCAAGCTGCAATATGTAACCTTATTTGAACTGCAGTACTGTATATTAAACAAAAGGATCCAGCAAGTTGCTTGGAGCCTTGGATACAAGACACAACTAAGACTGGTGCAGTATGTAAACCGGTCATACATAATCTCATTAAGTACTCACTTCTTTTTCAGGCTGACTAGAATTGGTATACTAATGTCACCTTATAAAAGTGCACTTCGGTACGTTACGCCTCCTTTGCCTTTTGATAGTATTAATGGCCTTCAGTTTTAAGGTGTTTATGAACAGAATATAATCAAATGTGTCAGAATAAACCTTGTCGGGTGTCGTTTAGTGCATAATTTATAGTGATAACCGAAAGAAAGCTTGTCAACCTGACTTGTTTGTTGTTGACATGGATGCATATGCATATTTTTAAGTAGCATGTTTTGATCCATTTTTGAATCTGACCTAATCACCCTTTATGGAACCAGTATAGCAAATATGTAATCTTCATCTTAATTAACTAGCTGAATGTGCCCCTTTTCATCAAGAGGTTGTGGCACAAATGTATTGGAGGGAGGATATGACAAAGATGGTATGGGTTGAGTACATCGTCAGATCTTTTTTTTCGTGCTTACAGGTAACGTCTTATAAACCAAGCTTCATATGCTACTATATACTCTGTACAGTACTTCAACTACTGGTGTGTTTCTCTGTCACTTACAGTAGCTCCTGCTTGTATGCATGTGGTTTTAGCCATCATCTTGTGGTTATGATTTAGTAACGATAATAGGTGTATGCTGTTAGTGGCTGCCAAGTTGAGTCAATTGTGCAGTGTGGCTAACAATTTTATTGTATTTTTATTGTTTTTTTGAGATGGTTTGGGGAAATACTGGTTGAGAACTAATTGCTTAACTTGTAGCTGCACTAGGAATATATACTTCTGCCCCTTCTTGATTTTTGTTTTTGGTCTCTAAAGACCCGTCTGTGCTCATATTTAAGTAGGTAACAAGTCGATGCGGGGCTTTTATTAAAGGCAGCATCAATTTTACTGAATCTAAAGCGGATTGGCAGACATGAAAACATGGGTTATCAGTTTTTCTCCGAATGATATGTTCAGTATTTTTATAGGATAAGGGTAATTTATAAGGTTGTCATATTTGTAGCCAAACCAGCATGTCTGTGATGACTAAACCCGAAGTGGATATGTATATAAACGGTGGTGGCTTTTTAAACCGAATCCGACTTCTTTTGATGATATATCATTTAACTCCTTCCTGGATCACTTAGTGGATTCGATCTGAAATCTCCAAACCCAACCCATTCTCGGTGCGTACCATCAGTAAACTCAAAATTAGTTTTTTACCAGATGCAACATAAATCTCCCAACACCCCTTCAAATTGCAACTTGGAAAAGGATTAAACTCATTGTATAATTGCACTTCTTTTTCAGGCCGACTAGAATTGCACTTCTATAATATGAATGGTTTTTTTAATTTTAGGAAAGTGTGCTTCGGTTCGTTGTGCCTCCATTGCCTTTTGATGTCGTAATGGCTTATAAGTTCTAAGGTGGCTATAAAAGGAATGAAAACAAATGCGTGTGTCTCTTATAATAACCTTTGTCAGTATAGTGTATAATTAGTTATTTACCTCGCACGTTGTCGCGGAGTACGTTTTTTTTACAATAAAGTTTTGGTAAATTTATGTCAAATATTTAAACCCAAACTATAAAAAAGACAACTAATTATCTAGCAATAACATTAAAATTATTGTAAAGGAATAATAAGTCGTATAAACAAACAAATAATAACTATATTAATGTTTTATGAATGTAAGACGTAAGCATGATGAACTTATTATATATTAAAAACGTCATATATGTGTATAAAAATGGAAGAAAAGAATCAAAAACCAAATTCTTTAAAAGTAAAACGATAACTATGTGCAAATTGTATGATGAAAATCTGAAAACCCAAAAGTTTAGTTTCAATAAAAATGAAAACAAAAATTTTGAGTGGATAGAAGTTAAAAGATGAAAACTTTTATTAAAAAACAACTAAACATGTAGCAATACAATAAAAATAATGGAAAAGAATATTAAGATGTATAAAAACATAAACAATAACTATATTAATGTTTAAAATGTAACATGAACGTAAGATGTAAGGATGATAAAATTTATTGTATAGTGAAAACACTATATGTATAAAAAGGAAAAATGAAAATAATGAAAGACCAAATGTTTAAAAGTAAAACCGTAAATGTGTGAAAGTTGTTTGATTAAAACATGAAAACCTAAAAGTTTAGTGTTACGAAAATGAAAGCGAAAACTTTGATGTGGGATAAAAGTTAAAAAATATAAAATTTTAGGGAGTTAAAACGGAATTTGGTTAAAATTTAAGGGGTTAAAACGAAATTTAATTAAAATTAGTATGTGTTTTAAAAACTTGTACATTTCACGTATAAAATATTTATACATTTATATAGGTTTTTAGTATATATATAATAGAATTAGAGTGATACTCAAAAAAAATTAAGAGGACAACGTTTGCTTAGTAACCTTTGTCGTCATGTACATATAACTATATTGTTTTTTATATTCATTAAGTAATTAATTAGTGTGTTTTGGATTCTGTATAGAAGCTAAGTAGAAGTGATTGTCATTGTCCTGTGATCAAAGTACACAATTGCATTAGTGATAAAATGATAATCAACTCTACTGCTTTGACTTGGCTATATACCATTCTGCATTCGCATATAGTGTACAAAGAAGATGTGAAATCAATCCAACAAGTTACAACTTAATTGTACAATTACCTTAGTTAGAGTCCTTACTCGCAAGGGCAATCGTTTCATTTATGAAGATGAGTTTTGGAACACATACAATTACCTTAGTTGTTGGATCACTGTAACATATCAAACAGTTGTATGGTCTATTAATTCTACCAATTTTATGAGCGACACCATGTGCATCAAATGTATTGAGTTATGGAGAAATTTTGGATTCGCTTTAATAAGGCCTTTGTATCCTTTTCAAGTTTCCCAAAGTAAGAAAATGAGAAAGGTAGAAATAGGAGGGTAAACGAGACGAGATAGTTCATGAGTTACTCAAAATTGATTTGCAAATTATTTGAAATCGACTTGGTCTGAGAATAGCTAAGCTCGAGCTCGAGCTACTCGAATAGACTTTCATTTCGAGCTTGAGCGTCAAAATATCCTACTCGAAAAGCTCGCAAGATACTAACTCGGCCCCACTTATGTAAAACTTATTATTATTATTATTATATTATTGTTAGGAAAAATCTAAAGCTCCAATATATATGTAAAAGTTCAAAATGAACAGATAAGAACTCAAATATTTAAATAAATTTTCGTAACGAGTCGTCACTACTAGAAAAAATGCCTTTAATGACACCGATTTGGTGTCATAAAAAAGGTCAGATGACACGCTTTTTGGTGTCATAAATCGAGACGTCATAAAGCAATATGACACGCCTTGCGCGCGTTATGAATTTATGACACGCTTTTACAATAAACTTTTATGACACTAATTTATGACCCCTTTTTTGCGTATCATGGTTCAAAATTTTTAAAAAAACAATATGTTTTATACAAACACAAGTTATTAAAACCGAACACAAATTCCAGTAAATCAAACATAAAAGACTCTGTGTCTCGCCTTCTAAGCCTCCACTCCTCAAGCCTCATAGTGATGGATTGCAAGTAGATCTTAAAAAAACACATAATGGTTAAAATATGCATGAAATACTGCCTTTGATATGCAACAAGTTCGACAAGATTAATCACTAGCGGGTCAACCTTATTAAATAGACTAGATAGATTCAACTTAGAGATGTTATATAAGTGATTTAAGAAGATCTACCTTCTGTTTTGGGATTCATGTTTCCTTACTGAAACCAATAAGTTGAGCTATGTTACTGTTAACGTTGCCTGATGGAAAGAAAACCCGACTCATTTGACATGGATGCATACAGAACTTTTTTTAAACGTGGCACGTTTTGATCCATTTCCTAATCTGACCTAATCACCATTATGAAACTATCGTTTGCAGATATGCAGTGTTTATCTTTGTTTCATGCTCACAGGTGCATCTCCGTATGCTACTATATACTCTGTACAGCACTTCAACCATAGGTGTGTTTCTCAAGCACTTATCCCATTTAACTAGCGTATTACGGTAGCTCCAACTTGTGTGCATATGGTTTTTGGCCATCGTGATGTGATTATCATTGTTTAGTAATGATTTTAGGTGCTGTTAGTGGCTACAGGCTACAAACTGTGTCAATTGTCCAATGTGTCTTACAATATTATTTATATCCCTATTGTTGTGCTGTGATGGTGCAGGGAAAATTTAGTGAGAACTAATTGCTAAACCAGAAATACTCTGCCCTTCTTGAATTTTTTGTTTGGTCTCTAAAGACCCATTTGTGCTCATATAAATAGCCACAAGTATATACATATTAAAAAGTTAATCCTTCTGTCAAAGGTGGCAAATTGGCAACACCAATCCTACTGAAGCTACTTGGTTATGAAATTTTTTTACCTTACTAAAGGAGACTTGATGCTCATGTTGGTGTATCAATATATTAAGATGTCCAAGTACGAGCCATATAGGCGGGATCAATGTAAGCATGCCTTAACATCAGCTTATTTGGGCTAAGGTATAACGTATATGGGCTTTGGTATAAGGACTGTATTTGGTATGTATATGGCCTGTTTTGTACCGTTTACAGAATCTCGGATTAAAGTTTGAGTTAAGTGGGCTTCAGTACATTCTATCATTTTTCTACCTCATTTTAAATAGCATTATGCATATTGTTGCGTACTTATAGGAACTATTCATCTTTAAAAACGGAAACAGTACCCTGTGAGGAAAAACAGAATTAAATAGGGGTATTTTGGTCTGATCATAATAGTTAAGTGAGGTTTTTATCCGGTTGAAGAACAGATCAATCTAGTGGCGTCAGTAGGTGTATACACCAGCTTAGTACATTGGTTTTTGTCTATGTTGTCTTTGCGTTCATGGAAGGCATGTTATTTGTGTTCCTTCCTTGCTGCTAAGTATACAAGGAAGTAGTTTTTAGTGCCTTTTTTTTAGCATTTTTTTATGGTTGTTTGGGTAGTTTTTTAGTGTTTAGGGCTTAGTTATGGTGCAGTTTTTAATGCCAATTTTAGTGATCTTTGTTGTTAAAGTATGAATGAGCATTATATTCTCAGCAGGAAAAGAGTGTTCCCTTGGGTGTGTAAGCTAAACTAGAACATCTAAGCATCTAATTCAAAACCAGCTTTACGGTTATAAGGTTTTAATTTTGTTTGTTTGTTTTGCTCTTGCTAAGTCTTTTAGGAATATTTCCGGGTTTCTATCCTGACTGTTCTGATGAAATCTTCATGGTGACCTGTCCTATTTGGTGTTTGTTGCTTTTTATCTTTAGATGTAACAAGTTAGATAAACTCATTATTTGTTATATGATTTGGTCTGATATCTGATGAAATCTTCATGGTGACCTGCCCTATTTGGTGTTTGTCGCCTTTTATCTTTAGATGTAGCAAGTTCGGTAAACTCGGTAATTTTGGCTATATGTTTTCTCCCAAAGGGGTTTAATCAGTTTATACTGTTCAAAACCCAAAAGGTCAAATTTTAATGGTGTTTATCGTAGTGAACATTGCAAAACACGCAACCTATTTTTGCTAGTTGTTGTCAATTTTCAAGTCAAGGTTGCTATTGTGTTTTTCCTGCTCAATGGTTATGACACAAGTCCAAAGCTCATTGTTAGATGTTGCTATTCAACATCAAAGAGTTAATGAGAGTATCATATGTTTTATTTTTAATGTTGTTCGCTTTATTTTCCACATTTTTTGAGATTCTATTGTCCCATCTCCAAACTCGACATTTTCTTACCAAATGCAATACAAACTTCTGACACCTCTTCAAACTGGAAGTTGGAAAGGATGAAACTCTTCTTTCTGACATTTGGATTTGCTTAACACCGGATACTTTTGTAAAGAAAAACTCATAAAACTTTTTCCTATAACATCAAATCTATTCTACAAAACTATCTGATGCCAAGGATTGATATTTGCACTATACGACAAGATGCAAGAACCTCTATCAAGTGAGCTAATAACTCCATACTGACGAATTGAAAAAACATTACATGGTCGAATCCAACTAGTCTTGTTTGGTCTTGGGTAGGCTTTGAAGTCTCTTTCGTCGGTCAGAATCATTTGTGCCAACCACAAGAGTTTCCAGATTAAGAAGCTTAAATATCTTTTTTTGAGTATAATCTGTTCTAACAAAACTGGATATAAGCAAATAAATCTAGATTATGATTTGTTTTATGTCATAATTGATATTACTTACATTTACTATTGAAAAACTTAATAAATCTACAAATAAATTAATGTTTTTCAATATATTTAATTTTTAAATTAGTCAAATCTTAAACTTAATATTTATCTGAAATATTTGCAACAAAGATAGCAGATTAAAAATACTACAAGTATGGTTTAACATTAAGTGTTACCGAAAATGAAAGAAAATATATATTGTTAATGTTTTAGAATTACAATTTTTTTTAACTTTGATTTTGGTTAAAATGTATGTATTCAATTTTATCAATTTGTTATTTTATATATTTTACTAAGGGTTTTTCTAACATGTGCTCACAAGAAACATTTTAGAAGCATTAAATGAAGTTAACATTTCTAACATAGAAAAATTGTGATCTAAAAGTAGTAAGTTTCATGCTTGAATAATACATATTAAATGTATTTATTTATATATATATATATAGAATAAGGCTGACAAATCATGTCTTAACAGGTTCGGTGCGCATAATATTCTCAGCTTTCAAACATGAAAACAAGTCATTTAACACTTGCCTTTAGTGATTTGAACATGAAAGTTATTCGTTTTATGTATCAAAAAAGTTAAATGTTGCACTCTAAAATATTAAAAACAATTACTTTTAAAAATAGAAAAAGTTGCATGGTACAGTTTTTGCTTAACAGTTACTTTAACAGGTCTTAACAGATACCCAATTGCCAGCCTTGATTATAGATATTTAGTTCATTTAATGTCTCTAAACATATGCTCATATTAGAAAAACCAATATGAATTTACAAGATTTTTTATTACATTTAATAGTTTATAATGATAGTGTCCCACAAATTCATCGTATCTGTTGCATAAGTAGCAGATGGATGACACGATGGGTATGTGTCTAAGATGGAGTTGATCAACAGTAAGTAATCGATTCATTTCAAGTGCCAGCTTAATAAATTGACTTTTAATGTGACGATGTGATTCCATGGCAAATTCCAGTGGTCAGGGCCATATGTTGCAGGTTGGAGCAGGTGTTTGAAGGACTTGACAGTGAAACAAGAACCTGATGGGAGCTTGGTAGGCTATTGCCAACCTAAACTCTCTTGCCCCTTTTAATGTCTGCTTGGAGCATTTTCTTACATTAAAAGTTGGAAATGGTATGGAATTTCGCTTATGGATGGAGTCTTGGATTGGAGATTCCCCCTTCTGCACCCGCTACCCTGATCTTTTCAAACTGGAACTTAGTAAAGGATACTGCATCAAGGATCATTGGCTACAAGAGGGTCAATATACTCAATGGAGTTGGAACTAAACCTGACCCCGAAGCACCCAATCAGAGCTCCATCAATTCCAAGATATGCTCTCCCAGCTCTCAGACATCAGCTTCTTTTTTTTCGACCATTCAGTCGGAATACAATATCAGGGAAACCTCACCATATAATGGTGAAGCCTTGCAGGTACTCTAGACAACGAGATGTTGACTATGGGCCAAGTCCTTTAAACACCTACTCCAATCTACCACATATGGCCCTCGCCATTGGAATTTCCCATTAGAATCCCATCGTCCCATTAAAATTTAATTTCTTATGTTGGCACCTTGAGATGAATCTATTTCCCACTGTTGATCAACTCGGGCTTAGACATACCCATCACGTCGTCTCTCTGCTGCTTATGCAACATATACGATGAATCCACTTGCTACCTCTTTCTGCATTATCCATTCGCTACATCCCTTTGGAGCTATCTTCTGGCTTGGTGTCGACTGGCCCAGCCCATCGACAATCAGGGACTTACTAAACCTACATAAAAACCTGCTCATCATCCCAAGAAGACGTCCCTACATTAACTTAACTGTCATGGCTTTCTGGCTGGACAATTTGAAGGATTAGGAATGAGTGTGTCTGTCAAACAAAAGGTCGTCTTTTCGATATGCAACAAAAGAACTCAAATGCTTAAGCTTTCCTGAGTATGTCACAGGTCTTCGAAGATCTATATGGATTGGACGAAATGGTGTTGTTATAATTTGTAAGTTACTCCTTATATTCATTTTCCATCTTTTATTATTGAGTAAACGACATAAATCGTCCCCTTGTTTTACTCAAATTGTCTTGTTGTCCTTGTGTTTTAATAACGTCATGGATGGTCCTTTATAAGAGGATAAGCTTCATGTTTCGTCCTTTAACTTGTTGACCGTCAATCCACCTCCGTTAACCGCCCCACGTGCCTCCCACGTGAGGGGTATCTTAGTCTTTTTATTCATCTTTTTGACTCTGTTCTCTCTACACAATATAATTGTTTTTCTGTAAGTAAATATTGATTAAAAACACTCATTCTTTTTGTAACACCCGTCATTTAAAAATCTGGATTTCAAAAAAACTTTGCCAAAACGGCATTTAAAAAGTAGCGGAAAAGGATCACTTTAAAACTGCCACATCCGTAACTGGATGGTACCTTTATAAAATGGTGTTACTAACGTGCATCATCAATACAATATAAACGAAATCCAAGTTATGACACCAACATAAATGCCATCATTATTACATGTTCATAAATCATAAATGAAAGTAGCCAAAAAGTAAGGCTAAGGGAAGTCTAAGCATTCAACAATCTATGCTGGTCTTCTTTATTACTTCTACCCATCTCACCGAGCTAATCCTTTCCTAGCTCAAGCTTGCTTATCCAAAAGGCACAACATTTTCAAAGAACAAGTGTTAGCTAATAAATTAGCTAAGCAAGATAACATAATTTGAAAACATTTGCCGATTCATAATATATTAACAAAACATGTCATAAATGTTAATATCCCATACATATCACATCAGAAGATAAACATAACACAATAGGATCATCATATTCCTAATGTGCCTAGCATTTCTTTCTTATCTTTTTTTCTTTACTTTGTTTCTTTGCCTAGACGTAGGCTAAGTGACTTACGCCACTTACATAGGGATGTGGGGTTTGTGTGCAGGTGGTCGTAGACCATACATGGAGTCCTCACACCCGACATGATGGGTAAACCTTTCGGTGTTCCATCGGCGTCGTTAAGGAATTGACAAAGTTATTTCCAACTGAATAAACCGTTTATGCCTTTATGCAATGGTGGTTAGTTACTCCACCCGGAATACTCAAACGTAACTATGCCACGGGAGGTATCATGATTCCCAAACCACGTGACCACGTACGCCCTAGCTCCGAGGAGCTAGCACGGCTTAAGCTTAACACAACATCTTAAATATGCTCGAGACTTCTTAATTATATTAGCTTAGGCTACACTTTCACCTAAACTAATCACATACATCATCTTTTACTTTAGGGCCCTTAATCGTGCACGTATCATGGCAATCCTATTCATATGTCTAGTGACTAGGTGTTCAAGCCATGCAAACATTCATAAAAACATTTCATCATTTCATTTCACATGCATAGCATCATACATTTGAAGCATTCATATCTTACCATACATCATCAATGGTAATCAAACATATCCCATAAAACCTCTCATATAATCCCATAATCATACAAATATGCAATTATATCCATTTGAGGTTTTAACTTATAAAAGTTATGTTTTGTTGTACCCTCAGGTGACGAAAGATGTTATCTTACCTCAATAAGAATGCAATAACAAAGTATCACACCAATTAAGACTCAACAATGAATGCTCAAACCTTCGGAACCTACGATGTACAAAAAAGTCCAATTAATTGCTAATTTACTCACTATCATTGTCTTTTAATGATGACTCAACATCATGCTTTTATTAGTAAATACGTTTAATTTAAGGTGTTAAATATTCAATAACTTTTAGTTCAATAATGACAATTTCAATCTCAAACCACAAGATTCAAAAATGACAATTTCAATCTTGAACCATAAAGATCAAAAATTACAATGTCAATCTCACAAGATTCAAAACACAATTTCAATCTTGCAAGGACCAAATATGTCAATTCGGAACTGCAGGGATCAAAACTGTCAATTTCAAAACTATAGGGATCAAAACTGTCACTTTTCAAACTATAGGGATCAAAATCGTCACTTTCAAAACTACAGGGATCAAAACTGTCATTTTCAAAACTACAGGGATCGTTTATGTCAAATCAGAAACTTCAGGGACCAAAACTGTCATTTTCAAAACTACAGGGACCGTTTATGTCAAATCAGAAAATTCAGGGACTAAAACGTAAATTCTGAAAACCGCTGACGTCAGATGTGACAAGCAGGCTGATGGGGAAAAAACCTTTCAGTCGCTAAGTTCGTCGCTAGATCGTCGCTACATAGAACATAAACTTTAAAACGCGATTGCGACTTCGTTAACCGTTTTAGACGATTCTTTTTGTAAAATTCATGTTTCTCAGTAGAGAATCTAATTCCAGAAGAAAATCCTATTTTAAAAGGTTTCATTGTCGGGTTTTATTAAGAGCTTTCGAAACCGCATACGTATAAACTTTAAAACACAATTCACGCTTCGTTATTCAACGGATTCAGATGATTCTTTTTGCAAAACTCATCATTTTCAGAAAATAAGATATTACAAGAAACAAATCTCATTTAAATCGCTTTGATCACTGGATCTCACGAAAAAGGTATTAAAAACGTTACAAATCGTATTGAAATCCATATGTATGAATCAAGATCATCCCAAACTATTTTACAGAATTAAAAGATAATAAAAATGAACCATATTACAGTAATCATCTCTGCTTGTATGACCGTCATCATTGAGACCCCAAAATATACCCGAAAACGTTAATTTTCGGTATGGAAATCACTAGACACAAGCAAAGATCATTGTAATGGACATAAACATATGAAAATAAATTGCTTACTGATTTCTAGGAGTTCAAGATCAAAATATGGGAGAATAGGGTGGAAAAATAAGAGAGAATGAGAAAACCTAATGATAATAGGTTATAAAATGATAAGAATGGATTAAAAGGAAGTTATTAGACTTGTTACCCTAATGGACTAGCCATTAAGCTTTAATTTTCGTTCATAATGATTGGGCTTGACTAAAACCCACTCAAACAAGTCCAAAAACACATATTAGTCTAATAACTAAGGCCCGAAGCTAATACGTACACTAACGGAAGGCCAACTAACGTCTTAAGCACATAATGGTGAACCGACACACCATTTTAGCATCACATAACTCTATAACATATCCACATATAGGCACTTTAATTATCATTTAACAACTTATTAATCAACTAGCAATTAAAGAGACTAACGACGTTAAGGATCAACTAACGGTCAACGATAAGTCAAACTTGAAAAGTTTGGGATGTTACACTTTTTATACTTTCTCAAATCTTTCCCTTGAAAATTAAAAACACACCAATTCTTTCTATACTTTCCTAGATCTTTCCCTTTTAATACAACCTACCACCAAATCAGTACAAAGATTAAAGAGAAAATGTCACAAATGGTCCCTGTGGTTTGTCATATTCGCATTTTGCCCCTTGTGTTTTTTTTCGTTGCAACTAGTCCCTGACTTTTTTGTTTTTGTTGTCAGAAGCCCCTAACACTAACATCTGTTAAATTTGGCCGTTAAATCTTGCACGTGCATATCACGTGAGAAACCAAATTGATTGGGAAAGAGGCCGATAGAGGTTAGCCGGAAAAGGCAAGTAGTGACGGTAGGTTCCTTAAATCTATGTTTTAGATCTATGATTTCCAATAAATATAAATATACAGATATGTATAAATATAAATATAGATCTATGTTTTCATAGATCTAGATATATATATGTCACCTAACTACCACGACACCATGTCACCACTTCCTACATCTATCAATTTCATTATCAAAAACCATAAACACTTCTCTTCATCTTTTTAAACAACTCGACACCTCCACCCAACCACCAAAACTGACGCCACTTTCCATTAGCACTGTTGTGCCACCCCACAGTCGTCACATAACTTCCGCCACTTGGTGGATTAGGGATTTTATTTATTATTATATGCTCTTTTATATGTGTAAGTGCTAAAAAGAAAGATATAAAACACGATTGAGAAAGAAAGCAACAAATAAAATTGAATATGTTTGGTTTGGATTTGTGAGACTTGCTTTTGTTTTTTATATATATAAAAGCTAAGAGATATTTATTTGATTACAAGGATTTAGAGTAATGGTGGTGATAATTTTAGGTTTTTGGATTGTTGAATTAATATCATCGATAATCCTTTAATTATGAATAAAAAGACTAAAATACCCCTTCACGTGGGAGGCATGTGAGGCGGTTAACGAAGATGGGTTGACGGTCAACAAGTCAAAGAATGAAACGTGAAGCTTATCCTCCTATAAAGGACGGTCCATGATGTTATTGAAGCATAGAGATGATACGTGGCTATTTGAGTAAACCACAGGGACTATTTATGTCATTTACTCTTTATTATTTCTGTTTTTGAGGAAAAAATTCACATCTTCAAATACACGACGCAAAATCATCCATCAGAGATTCAAGAAGAAAAACCCTAAATAAATAAAAACTATTCAAAACCCTAACAGGTTCTCTCAGACATATTAAAAAAAATGTCAGACAACATCCCTCTGGAAATCCAAATGGATATTATTCAAAGATTCCCTGATACAAAATCGCTGATTCGATGCCGATCTGTCTCAAAGGCATGGAAATCTGTTATCGATAGCAAGGATTTTGTTGCTGCCCATACTCTCCGCCATCAGGCCCACAATCAGCATCTTCTTATACGGACAGAAACTCGCTGTGATGTCTATTTCCCCATTGATGAAAATCGCCCTGAGGTAAAATATCTGTCCATTGCTGATGATGAAACTGTCCCACCTCAAAATCATGTTGTGTTTGTTCCCGATTCGGTTAAAAAATTCCATAGTGTTATCGGTACTGCTTACGGGTTGTTTGCGTTGTTCTTATCCAAACCGGATACCGTTGTTATCTGGAACCCTTTCATTAGGAAAACTGTTGAAATTCCAGTACCCTGTGAAAAGCATAATGTTTTTGGTTTTGGTGTTTGTCCTCGGAATCTTGACCCTAAGCTTGTTAAGATTACATTTGATAGTCAATTACAAGATGGAAGTACTGGGACCCAAGTTGAGGTATTTTCGTTAAGTTCAGGGGGGACTTGGAGAAGTCCGTTAAGTAGCAATGTTCCTCATAGATCGATCCGATTTGGGGGTTGGCCAGGGCACGCAGTTGTAGACAGGTTTAATTATTGGATCGCCTATGATAGTATTAATGTGGATGATGGACCAAGGGATCACATTCTAATCATGTCATTTGATTTGACAAGTGAAGAATTCGTCAATGTGAACCTCCCTGATCCTTTAATACACTCTGAAGCTGATTTGGCGATATTAAACCTAAAGGGTTCTCTTGCTGTTATTGAGTTCGAGCAGACAGAAGTTATTCATGTATGGCAGATGATTGGGCATGGTTGTACCAGATCCTTTAATAAGCTATACTCCATTAACGGAGGTGATGAATCGATACATACAATATATGTATTCCGAAAGAGTGGTGCACCCATAGTCGATTACAATGAAGAATCTGATCATCCAGTTCGTGGACTTGCTACTTACGAACCAGAATCAAAAAGCATTACTAACATGGGAATTCAACTATTAAATGGTAACTCTTCTGTTCATTCCTACATGGAAACGCTACTTTTGGTTGCTCATTGAGATCATGTTGATTGTTCCGTCAGCAATAGAGGACAGAGATGATGACCACAGTGCTTTTGTTATCCGTGAGATCCATGTCTAACATTAGTTATGTTGAATCTTACTTAATTTTAAACGGTATCCCCTATTGTTTTTGTTATGTGTAGTGTTGGTCTATATGTTTCAAGATATATAGGGTTTATCTTATTCCACAAAACCTTTCATACATGTTAGGATGGGCCTTCCTTCCCCATTCTGGCATTGACTTGGTGAAATCGTACTTTCGCTTTTTTGTCTTATATTTTGTTAAATCTTTCTAAGCCTATTATTTGATCGCAGTATGGCATACTCTTTAATTTGGCTAATTTTATTTTATTGTTGTTCTGAGATGGTTTGGGTGCTTGAGAACCAACTGCTAAACTTGTTGCTACACTAGGAATACTCCGCACCCTCTGATTTTTGTTTTTTTGTCTATAAAGACCCATCTGTGTTCATATAAACTTCCGTAAGAATAGACATATTTAAGAAGGTAACAAGTTGATGAGGGCCTTCTATCAAAGGTAAATCCTACTGAAACTACAAGCTGATTGGTAGGCATGAAAAAACATGGGTTATGAGTTTTTTCTCATATATGATCTGTCACTAACGTTATAACTAATAACTTGAGGGTATTTATGGAGGTCATCATATTTGTGGCTAAACTAGCATGTGTGATATGAATAAACCCGAAATTCCCTTTCACAGCAAACACAACCCAAAACCTCATTGGTTCCACCTCCCCTACTAATCTTGATTGCCCTCTTAGATGGAATACAGTTGGCTCCTCTTAAACTTAATCTGAACACTTCGCGACTTGGCTCCATAGATTACCAACTCAAGAGGTTGGCCCTCTTAACTACCTTAACGCTCCCTTTTTGATCAAGAGGTTGTGGCACAAGTGTACTGCAGGGAGGAAATAAGAAAGATGGTATGAGTTACAGCATTACAGATACATCTTTTAAACCAAGCTTCATATATACTCTGTACAGTACTTTTCTCAGTTACCTCAACTTGTGTGCATATTGTTTTGGCCATCATCTTGTGGTTATCATTGTTTAGTAAATGATTATAGTTGCTATTAGTGGCTACCGAGCTGAATCATTGGTGCAGCGTGGCTGACAATTTTATATTATTCCTATTGTTGTTCTGTGATGGTTTGGGTGCTTGAGAACCAACTGCTAAACTTGTTGCTACACTAAGAATACTCTGCACCCTCTAGATTTTTGTTTTTTGTCTCTAAAGACCCATCTGTGCTCATATAAATTGCCGTAAGAATATACATAACTAAGAAGATTTTTGTTTGTCTCTAGATTTTATTTTTTTTTCTCTAAAGACCCATCTGATTTTCGCTTTTTTCTCTTATATTTTGTTGAATATTTTTAAGCCTATTATTTGATTGCAGAAGGGAAATACTCGATGTTAATTGATTTGGTATATTTCCCCAAATCCTTTGAAACGGGTCACTTTAATTTGGCTAATTTCATGTTAGTAGTTGGATTTCTTTGACTACCTTGTGTATTTAGGAGGTCAATACTTAATAGGGCCAGGCTATGTAACCTTATCTTTGAACTGCAGAATGTATGTTAAACAAAGAGATCCAACAACTTGCTTGGATACAAGACAGTTACAACTAAGACGACTGCAATATGTTCAGATTAAGTTTAAGAGGGGCAAATCTATTCCAATTAAGAGGGCTGCAATATGTAAACTGGTCATACTTGTCAAAGTGATAAACATAAACTCATTGAATGCTTTCACTTCTTTAGGCTGACTAGAATTGGTATACTAAGAGTGAATTTGTTTAGTTTTACTGTAATATGAATGTTTTATTTTTATAAAAAGTGTGCTTCAGTTCATTCCACCTCCATTGCCATTTGATGGTATTAAAGGAATAAAGGCTTTTAAGTTTTAAGGTGTTTATAAACGGAATATAATCAAATGCGTCTTACCCTTTTCGAGTTGTTGTTTAGTGCATAGTTTATTGTGATAATCAAAAGAAAGCTTTTCAACCCGACTTGTTTGACATGGATGCATATTCATTTTATAAAAAAGTTGCATGTTTTAATCCCTTTCTGAATCTAACCTAATCACCCTCTATGGAACCATTATATACAAATATGTTCATTTTAACTAGCTGAACGCGCCTCTTTTGATCAAGAGGTTGTGGCACAAGTTCACAGGCAGGAGGACATAAGAAAGATGATATGGGTTGACTACAGCTTTAGATCTTTGTTCGTGCTTACAGGTACATCTTTTAAACCATGTTCTGTGTGTGTTACTATATACTTCAACTTTAGGTGTGTTTATCAGTCTCTTGTCCTGTTCAACTAGCGTGTGCATATGGTTTTGGCCATCAGCTTGTTATCATTATTTTGTAAACGATTATAGTTGCTATTATTGGCTACCGAGCTGAGTCGATTGTGCAGCGTGACTGACAATTTTATATTCTTTTTATTGCTGTTCTGTGATGGTTTGGGTGCTTGAGAACCAATTGCTAAACTTGTTAGTTGTTGCTACACTAACAATACTCTGCACCCTCTAGATTTTCGTTTTTTGTCTGTAAAGAGCCATCTGTGCCCATATAAATTGCCGTAAGAATAGACGTATTGAAGAGGGTAACAAGTTGATGAGGGCCTTCTATCAAAACCAAATCCTACAGAAACTAGTGTCTAATTGGTAGGCATGAATAAACATGGGCTGTCACTACCTTTATAACTAATAACTTAAGGGTAATTATGGACGATGTCGTTTTGTAGACAAACTAGCATGTGTGTGATGACCAAACACGAAATTCCCTTTCACTGCAAAAACAATTCTGATTGCTCTCTTTGATGGAATAGATTTGCCCCTCATAATTTTAATCTGAACACTTCGCGACTTGGCTCCATAGATTACCAACTCAATCAAACCTTAGCGCCCATAGTATTGTTACCACCTGATGTGTAGACAGAAAAGAAACCTTGCAGCAATAGCTTGTCATCATCATGAGGAACAATTTATAGAACTACATAGAGTGCATAAGTGGAGGGTTGCTTTAACTCCAGCAGCCAGTTGATCCATCATTCATACCTCTGGATTCAGCAAGGCATGGGCATCTCAATCAAATTTTAATCTAACACTTGACGATTTGGCTCAATAGATCACCGACCCATCGAACCTTACTACCCACAGTATTGTTATACCTTCTAACCACTGCTTTCTTTGTGACAAAGAATTGGAACCACACACCACCTTTTTTTGTCCTGTGGTATGTCCATATTGAAACTTTCATTCAATAAACACATCGATTAATAAATTATATCAATATTGAGTTGTGTTCATATTATTTCCAACATTCCATACATGGGACATTATATAAAATGGTGGGGTATTAATAATAATCCTGGTGACTCTATTCCTTCATGGGGTATTAAATAGGCCCATTGCACTAACTTGGCAAAACAAACGTCATTCAAACCACTTGTTGGATCCCTTGGAAAAATTAGAATAGGGTTTGCTTTCCAGACTCTAGCTCCAAATTGGAAATCTCATTTAATGAAATTGTTGTAGTTATTGTAAAATCAGCTGATCAGAGTAACGATAACCTTTAGCGCGAGTCGTTATTAACCAGTTCTTTTTGTAACTGGTTGACGTGTATTGCTTCTTGCTTTTGTAGGGTATTTTCGATGAACTTGCTGATTATGCTATATAAATTCGACATTTGAGTTTTGTGTTCTATCACTTTAGTAGGTTGAACATTTTGACAATATACATAAATATATAATGGAATAAATCAACCAATATGAAGCTCTATCATTGATGTGTAAGCTGAAAACAAGAAGTACAAAAAAAACGAAAAAAATACGAAAGTATTGTTAGTACTTAGCACAAAGTTAATAAACTTACCGTCTCATCCTATTTCAGTTAGAATCTCACAAAATTATGAATCCTCCTTTTATTTTAGATGTGAAGTTAATTTAGATTAGATATATAAAAAAATGAGAATGGGGCATATGGATTAGTGGACTGTGGAGTAGAAGCTATGATATATAATTCAAATATTTTTAAGATATCGGGTTGGCGGGTCGACCTGACAACCCAACAACCCAACCTGAAATTCAGGTTGGTGGGATGGCGTGTTGGTGGGTCGAAAATACCCAACCCTAACCTAATTTTTTTTTCGGGTTGGGTCCAAATTGACATCCCTAGTTTTGATTCACTTCTGAATCTGACCTAATCACCCTTTATGGAACATTATATGCAAATATGTAGTGTTCATCTTAACTAGCCGAATACGCCCTTTTTGATCAAGAGGTTATGGCACAAGTTTACAGGCGGGAGGAAATGAGAAAGATAGTATGGGTTGAGTACATGGTTAGATCTTTGTTCATGCTTACAGGTACATCTTTTGAACCAAGTTCTGTATGCTACTATATACTCTGTACAGTACTTCAACTTAAGGTGTGTTTATCAGTCACTTATCCTGTTCAACTAGCGTGTGCATATTGTTTTATCCATCAGCTTGTGCTTATCATTATTTAGTAATAGATTTTAGGTGGTGTTAGTGTTGAGAGTCAGTTGTGCAGTGTGGCTTACAATGTTATTTTATTCTTATTGCTGTTCTGTGATGGTTTCGGTGCTTGAGAACCAACTGCTAAACTTGTTGCTACACTCGGAATACTCTGCACCCTCTTGATTTTTGAATTTGGTCTCTAAAGACCCATCTGTGCTCATATAAATTGCCGTAAGAATAGACATAAATAAGAAGGTAACAAGTTGATGAGGTCTTGTATCAAAGGCAATTCCTACTGAAAGTACAAGCTCATTGGTAATCAGTAGGCATGAAAAAACATGGGTTATAAGTTTGTCTCTTATATGATCTGTCGCTACCTTTATAAGGAACTTAACGGTATTTATGGACAATGTACGTCATATTTGTGGCCAAACTAGCTTATTAGCATGTGTATGATGACTAAACCCGAAATCCCCTACTACCTGATTGCCCTCTTGGATGGAATACAGTTGCCCCCATTAAACTTAATCTGAACACCTCACGACTCGGCTCCATAGCTTACCAACTCAATCAAATCTTACCGCCCATAGTATATACATAGTTAACCATCTGATGTGTATAGACAGAAAAGAAGCCTTGCAGCAGCAGCAGCAGCAGCTTCTTTTCATCATCATGAGGTACAATTTATAGAAGAGTTGCATAGAATGAACAAGTGGAGGGCTGCTTAAACTGCAGCAGCCAATTTATCAGTCATTCATATCTCTAGATTCAGTGGGTTAGTTAGTTTTCTTACATATATTGCTTCATACAATTAATTCAGTGAGACATGGGTGTCTCAATCAGACTTTAATCTAACACTTGCTGACTTGGCTCAATCTAACCACTGCCCTCTTTGTGGCAAAGAAACTGGAACCACACATCACCTTTTCTTGTCTGTGATATGGGCCATTTAGGGCCATATGGCCTTCCATATTGAGACTTTCATTTAATAATCATATCGATATCGATTAATAATATCATATCAATATTGTGTTGTGTTGTTAACTTGTTATTATCTCCAATAGTCCATACATGGAAACAGATGACATTCAAACCAATTGTTGGAAAAATCAGAACAACTCGCTCCATATCGGAAATCTCATTTGATGAAATTGGTGTGACGCGTCAATTGAACTGAATAACACGCATCAATTGATCAGAGTAACGATAATGTATCATCTTAGAATATCTACCAATAAACTGTAATGCACAAGTGTATACCAAAATATAGTATTGAAAGTGATAAATCGTTTATTCAATAGTACAGGCTCTTAAATAGCCTTTACATCAAACGGTAACATGCTAACAAACCCTACTAACTACTGCCATAAAACCAGGACAACTATGACACTTTCAACTCACGACTCGTTAAACCCTAACAACCTTTGACACATAAGAAACACGTGCATGTAACTTGAATCTCCAGCCTATGTAGACCCATACAGATACTAACTGGACTTGACAACACTTTGGACATGAAGCCCAATTATTAATACTGACCCATTAACGTAAAACCCATTACAAATCCTTCCCTTAAACTGAAGATGGGTATACCCTTCAGTTTAAATTCTCTAAATCATGAACTCCAAGCTTCAACCTCATCTTCTCAAATACTGCAAGTTTCACCGGTTTAGTCATCACATCAGCTACTTGTTCAGTAGTAGGACAGAAAATTAACTGGATTTCCTCCTCATTCACTAATTCACGTAAATAATGATATTTAACATGAATATGCCTGGTACGTCGATGCATAACAGGATTTTTGGACAACTTTATCGTTGAACTGTTATCACATTTGATTTCTATAACTCCGATTGGTTCACCATTGAATTCTCCCAGCAGCCCCTTAATCCACATCCCATGACAAGCACAAGTTGTGGCTGCCACATATTCAGCCTCAGTCGAAGAGAGTGTAACTATTTCTTGTTTTCTAGAGCTCCAACAGATGGCAGCACCACTAAGAACACACGTGTACCCTGATGTACATTTCCCATCTTCGATGTCTCTTGCATAGTCACTATCAGTAAAAACTTCCAAACTTTTGTTGTTGTTTCTTTCATAATAAAGACCATAGCCATAAGTAGCCTTTACATACCTCAATATTCTTTTTACTAGCTGCATGTGTTCCACCTTTGGATCAAACATAAACCTCGAAACAAAGCATACCCCATACATCAAGTCTGGTCTTGTCACTGTCAAGTACATGAGACTACCTACTAGCCTTTTGTACTCAGTTCCATCAACTTTTGCTCCCAAACCAGCTTTAGTTACAATCACCCCTGGAACAATAGGATTCTTCACACCATTACTTTCCCACATGTTGAATCTTTCCAAAACTTCTTTAGCATACTTTTTCTGACACAGGTAAACTCCTTTTTCATTTTGAGTAACTTCCACACCAAAAAATACTTCATCATACCCAAATCAGTCATTTCGAATTCTTTCATCATAGAATTCTTAAAACTTTGGCACATTATCTCATCATTTCCAGTATATATCAAGTCATCCACATAGAGGCTTACAATCACAACCTTATTCCAAACTCTCTTAATAAAAAGTGTATGATCATAACTACTTTTCTTGAATCCTTCCTTTAAAAAATACCCTTCAATTCTTTTAAACCAGGCCCTGGGAGCCTGTTTCAAACCATACAGTGCCTTTCTCAATCTGTACACTTTACTTTCCTGCCCTTCCTTTATGAAGCCTTGTGGTTGAGTTATGTAAACAGTTTCTTTCAACTCACCATTCAAAAAAGCGCTCTTTACATCGAGTTGGTAAATTCTCCAATTCCTTTTAGCTGCTGTTGCCAACAAAGTTCTAACTGTGTCCCATCTAGCTACAGGTGCAAACACTTCTTGATAATCAACTCCTTTCTTTTGTGCATAACCCTTTACTACTAGTCTGGCTTTAAACTTATCCACCTCTCCTTTCTCATTTAGTTTAGTCTTATAGACCCATTTTACTCCGATGGGCTCTATCCCTTCTGGTGCTTTAACCAATTCCCATGTCTTGTTTTTCTCAATGGACTGTATTTCACTTCTCATTGCTATTAACCATTTTTCTTCCTTTGATGCCTCTTCATAACTTACCGGATCTTCTGCTGAGCTAAACATTGCAAAGTCAACTTCATCATCAGACAATCCTTCCCCAGTTTGATAATCTCTCATCCAAACTGGTGCACCACTTCTCCTTTTTGAGGCTCCTGTTCTTGTATGTGAAGTTTCTCATGTGTCTTGTTGTGTTACTTGACCCCCAACATTGTTGGTTAAATTAGAATCATTTACATTAGTGCTAGCTGAGCCTTGTTGTACTGGGCACTCATCTGTTTGAACACTCTCTTCTGCTTCAGCATCTTGTTCATCAACAGCGTCTTCACTATCTAGAATTACCAGTTCTGAATCACCCACTTTATATTTTTCCCATTCCCATTTCTCACTTTCTTCAAATACAACATCCTTACTTATGATTACCTCTTCTTTAACTGGATCGTACATCTTAAAGGCTTTGGATTCTGTGCTGATGCCTAGAAATACACATTTTTTACTTCTATTATCTAGTTTGGTTCTTAGTTGAGCAGGCACATGCACAAATCCAATACTCCCAAATACTTTAAAGTAATCTACATTGGGCTTATGTCCTGACCATATCTCCTCAGGAACTTTGTTATCCAGGGCTGTTGTAACACAACGATTCAAAATATGACATGCCCATTTGGTTGCTTCAGCCCAAAACCACTTAGGCATGCACTTTTCAATTAATAAACATCTAACCATGTTCATTAAAGTCTTGTTTCGTCTCTCTGCTACCCCATTCTGTTGTGGGGTATAAGCTGCTGTTAATTGCCTTTTTATGCCATTTAGTTCACAAAAGTCATTGAAAGCCTGTGAAGTAAATTCTCCACCCGGATCACTTCTTAAGGACTTAATGGTTGTTCCAGTTTCATTTTCAACCAAACTCTTAAACTTCTTAAAAAACTCAAAACTTTCACTTTTATTCTCTAGAAAGTAAACCCACCCTTTTCTAGAGAAATCATCAATTAAAACCATGACATACCTCTTTCCTGTAGATGAAGCAGGTTGAATTGGTCCACACAAGTCGGTGTGTATCAATTGTAGTTTGTCGGTTGCCCTCCAACTGCTTCTTTTTGGGATTGTGTCTCTTTGCTGCTTTCCCAAGTTACACACCTCACATACTTGGCTTTGTTCGGCCACCCGTGGCAATCCCTTCACCATTTGTCTAAACTGCATTGTTCTCAGAGATTTGTTGCTTACATGGCCAAACCTTTTGTGCCATATTTCACAGTTTCTTTCTCCATCTATCTTTAGGCATCTGCTTTCAACTGGTTTCATGGTTGCATCTACTAGAAACATTCTGTTTCTTGTCATCTTTGATGTAACAAACAAACCACGTTGTGGATGAAAGATCTTACACAACCCTCCTTTGATGATGATTGTTAAGTCTTTCTCTTGGAGTTGTCCCAAACTCAATAAATTTGAGGTGAGTTCAGGAACATAATACACTCTAGTAACCACTTGAACAATTCCTTCCACCTCTAACCGAATATCTCCAATTCCTTTCACAATCAGCCTTAGATCATTGCCTAATTTGACAGTATGTTTGAAATTTTCATCTAAATTAATGAACCATTCCTTTGATCCTGTCATGTGATTTGAGCAGGCAGAGTCAAGGAACCACACTTCCCTCTTTGGTTCCTTTGGTATCTCCACATGAGCCATTAACAGTAAGTCTTCAGTTTCATCAAACTCAGCATAGTTTGCAGACTTTTCACCTCGGGTGCATTCATAGGCAAAGTGACCCATCTGATGGCACCTGTAACATTCAATGGTTGACTTATCATAGTCAGATCGAGTTCTTCCACGTCCTCGTCCCCTTCCTCGAATTTGTGATGATCTTCCTTTTCCTCGACCACGTCCACTGACTGCATCATTCTCTATCTTTAACACTTGGTCCTCAGCTGGCTTTCTTTTTAGTTTTTGTTCATGCACCAACAATGAACTTTGAAGTTCATCAACCGTGAGACTGTCAATATCGTTGGCTTCTTCTATAGAACATACCACAAAATTCCAACTTTCATTCAGGGAACGTAGGATCTTCTCCACCACTTTCACATCAGTCATGGCTTCCCCGAAATTTCTCATGTCATTGGATACCACCATGACACGATTGAAATAGTCTGCGATGCCTTCACCATCCTTCATCTCTAAGATTTCGAAATCTCTTCTCAACCTTTGCAGTTGGGCTCTCTTTACTCGTGCATTCCCTTGATACTTTTTCTTCATTGCCTCCCAGATCTCCTTGGCAGTGTTCTTCTGGGTCATTGTTTTTAGGATCTGCTTATCAATTGACTGGAACAAATAGTTCTTTGCCTTTAGATCCTTGATCTTCATTGCATCCAACGTAGTTTTTTGCATTGGTGTTAATTGCTCTCCTGCTCGTGGTTCGTTGAACCCTGGGTCAATCACTGCCCAGTAATCTTTGGATCTTAGCAGCGTCTCCATGACCATACTCCAGTGGTCGAAATCGCCATCAAACTTAGGGACACTTGGAACTTGAAAGTTTGAAGTTTCTTCTGCCATGATCCTCTCTCTCTTTTCTCTCGAATGAACCTCCCAGATTACGCTCTGATACCACTTGTAATGCACAAGTGTATACCAAAATATAGTATTGAAAGTGATAAATCGTTTATTCAATAGTACAGGCTCTTAAATAGCCTTTACATCAAACGGTAACATGCTAACAAACCCTACTAACTACTGCCATAAAACCAGGATAACTATGACACTTTCAACTCACGACTCGTTAAACCCTAACAACCTTTGACACATAAGAAACACGTGCATGTAACTTGAATCTCCAGCCTATGTAGACCCATACAGATACTAACTGGACTTGACAACACTTTGGACATGAAGCCCAATTATTAATACTAACCCATTAACGTAAAACCCATTACATAAACGGATCTACCAATAAACTAAAACAGGATGGTAACTTCTATTTAACGACAAATGGCCCTGTCTTAAAGCGACAAGTGTCCCCTAAATCAAATAAATTAAAAAAAGTTAATTAAACTGACCGTTAGTATTTGACCGTATTTAAGTTTCATGTTTCCATATTATACTTTAAAAAAACCTCTATATTAATATATCCGTATACCTTGTCTTTTGGTATATCTATCTCCTTATCCTTTTCCAACTACTCACATATATGCTTTCAAGATATATAATGATTTCATGGGATTCGAATACTGCTTTTTAAGGTTTTACAAAGTTCAAATATCGGACTTTCAATTTTTCGGTCAATTCGAAAATCACTCCTTTTAAGGATTTCAAAGAGGTAAATAATCCTACATAAATTGGTAAAGAATCTTATGATATTTTTTGCTTATACATCATCTTTGTGACTTTGTTTAGCTTATTTTGAATATTTATTTAATTATTAATTATTAAATTTTGTTTGGTTTAGTTTAAATTACCGACTCTTGAATAATACCACCCTCACTTATATTGTGTGTGTTTCTCTTTTAGGCAAAGTAGTAAACAAATAGCCTCTATTATTGCAATTAATCTAGAGTACAACATACATGTAGCACAAATTGTTGAATATAACGAAGAATGTGCCTGTGTTTTAATTAAAATAGTTGATAGTTTTTGTTAAAGACATTCATGCTATCCTCTGCTATTTTTAATTAACTAAAACCACATGATAAGATATAGGTTGATTTAGATATTGTGCTATGTTTTTCATGATTGCACGTGATAATTTTTGTTAGCATTGGTCAGAAATAATGTATAATATTAAAAAAATCATGGCTAAAACCGACTTGCTGGTAGAGGATTTAAAAGGTTTAATGCAGTTATCATTTATGAATGTTTCAATTTCAATTCAATTACATATATGCATCAACTAATATATATATATATATATATATATATAATAAATATGAAATATAAATAGAAGCGATTATAAGTCGACTGTCCATCATGCACGGGTATCAATACTAGTAAACTTATATAACAAACTTATATAACGAATCCATGTATAACCCGGTTTACATAATAATATAGTCTAATACAAATCAGCTATTCCTAACATTTTCTATAGTTTGACTTAACATTAGGTTACTAGTATATGTTTACAGTACCAAAAACATATACGATCCCTTGAATTATCTAAGATGTCTTACGTACCGAAATACATAAATGTTATATAGGCTCATAGCTTTAAACAAAATATCCAAAACACATAAAAAAAAAAATGGTGGTCGTAAATATATACGAGTATATCTTTGACAAGACATACTGTACGTGTCACGATATAATTTATATAAACACCGCCAACATGTATAGATTTAGTCATAATAAGATCAATATAGTCAGTCATAAACAAATTTAAAATTAAAAAAAAAAACTACTATTCTTAATTAATCGTGCTTAAACACCTATTTATATTCATTCATTCATTCCCTTAATAACAACCTGCCTCACGAAAAGGGAAATCCAAACAAACACTCCCCACTTCCCATCCACAAATACAATTTTTTATTTTTATCTATCAATCAATATTTCCATAATAATAATAATAACCATGAGCCCTACACAACAATTCCATGCAAAACAAGAACAACATGACGGCGGCGCGTATGATCGTTCACCACCTCTCAAGATCATCCACCGTCTTCCTCCTCCACCCTCTTCCACCGGATCATCCACCAACGACGCCATCCCCCCAACGAACAAATCCCATCAACCACAGTCGCCGCCACCACCACGGCGTCCTGTAATTATTTACACACATTCTCCAAAAGTGATCCATACTCACCCTCGTGATTTCATGGCATTGGTGCAAAAACTCACCGGATACACCCCGCCCCCAGAGGACCCACAACAACAACGAGTAGGTCCTCAAAGGAACGGGGAGGATAACGAGTCAGCAAACTCGGTTGTGACCGAGGAACATGGAACGAGTGTTATTGGCCCTCCTCCTCCTCCTCCTCACGTGAATTCTTGTTTTGTTGATAATAATTGTATTAATATCGTCGCGCCACCACATTATAATTTTAACCCATCACCGCCACCACCAGTACCAGTTTTTCAAACAAACTCTACGGATTTCTTGTGCACGCCAAGTCATCATCATCATCAGCTTCCGTTTTACAATCCGGATTCCATGTTTATGAATCGGAATTCCTTGTCTTCTTCTTCTTCATTGCGTGTTTTGAAAGAGTATCCGGATATGTGATATATTAATCATTTTTGGTAATGCTTATTCAGTTTTTTTTTTTTTTTTTGGTTTCATTTTGTTAGGCTAAAATAATAAATTTTGCAGTTTATTAGTAATTTGGTTTTTTGTTTGTTTTGATGAGTGTTTTTGAGAATAAAAAGGTTCAGTATTGGTTAGTTTGTTAATTTCTCAATTATATATTTTTTGCTTTGAATTATTCTGAATTGGCAAGTTATATATTGGAATCATTCCATAACATAAATTAAAATGTATCCATGAAGATGAATATATATATATATTAATCTTGATAGATATGAAATCAAAGCATTAGATTATATATTAGATATTCACATTGTTAATTTGATTTTCTTTGTTAAGATAGATTTCTAAGGTTTCGAGTCAAAACCACCAAATATAATTTGAAGTTTGGAAACCGGGTTTAAATCGATGAAGATCAAGAACAATACTTACAACCTTGTAAACCGAATTCAGAAATTAACGACGCGCGCTGATGTTGTCTCACAACATTGTAAAATCACAATGTTGAAGGTGCATGCAAGATCTGGTCTCGACATATAATGATCACAAGTTAGATATAGTTGCTTTCTGTTTTTAAGTTGATATATATAGTACGGAGAAAATGAAAAAGATGACTGATTGGCACTACAATTCTACTTACAATATATGATGGTAAAACAATATGTCTATATATCCAAGATGACACTCATTTTTAGTTAATATGACTACACAAAATCAGCTTACAAAACACTTGACCAATTAATTAATCAGAAAATGCCTAAAAAAATTAGGCCCTAAGCTAATGCAAAATTTAAAAAAAAAAAAAAAAAAATGGACCCCTAAAATTATAATCAATGTATTAAATCAAAATCAATAATACAATATGTTAATATCAAAGGAACAAAGAGAAAAGAAATTGTCCATCGTCTTTTACAATAAAAATGAGAACGAAAGTATTTTGTTTATAACTAACAAATCCCAATTTTTGGGCCGTTGTTGTGATCAAACTCTCATCAATTATCATGTGTTTCACTTCTTTGTAGCCTATTCGATTAATCTTGTTTTTGGAACCATTCAATTATAAAACTCAAGGCTAGATATCGGCCCTTTATGAATAATTGGCCCTGGGAATTGGGCCTACCCCAAGAACCAGCCGTGTAATTACTATTGTCACGATTAGATTTTTAGACATGTTTGTACTTTGTAGTTAACATGTTTCATGTGTTTTAAGATTTATGCTACATTGTTTAACAATGTATATTCTTCGGTTTAGTAGCTATTTGCAAGTTAAATTTTTTGGTCCGGGTTCCCTATGGATTTTTCCCTTTTTTTCTATTTTAAAAATTAAATTAGGTATAAATTTTGTCTTATTCGCCTTTTTGCAACCGTTTGTGATGTTTGGTCACCATAGTGATTAGTGAATAGCCTGAAGAGTATCTGCTAATTAAAGGTTCACATAAACATCTGTTTAGATTTCAATACTCATGGTGGTGATGGTGATGCAACTTATTCTCTACGCTTAGTGAAGGAAATAATGTGAAGAACTAATATTCTTTCGACAACAAAAAGAAGTAATTATATTCTCCAGTTTAATTTTGAGCATTATCATCGAGTGGATTATCTCTAATTTGTCACATTGAAAAAACAGTCGCACAAGCTAGACAACCGATCTAATGACCATGCATTTGTAAGATCTTCATTTTTGGAGGAATCCATCTGGGTTGAAGTACTCTCGTTTTCTATATTTGCAGAGGTGGATTATTCGGGAATTTTTCAGAAATCTTAAATTCCATTCCAAACATCGTGTAATATAGTAGTATGAGTATAGCAGTAAGTCGTTAAATTTAATAAAATAAAATTAAAAAAAAAAAAAAATTTTGTTTGCTTTATGTCTAGAAATATTTTCTTCATATAAATTATGCAAAGTCCGGCCCGTGGCAACTCATAAGTTCGAGGAATCTTTTTTTGGTTGATTGACACATCTTGACACTTTCTATTTCAACTGCTTCAACTGAGTGAGGATTTTCGACAATGAACGCACATATTGCAAGAATCGACTATGCAATAAGATGTTAGATGAATTTCTTGGAGATAACTGGTTTACATCGAAAAAGAAATTGCTAAATTAAAAGAAGTGTTCAAAGTCTGTAATTGATGATTTTAAAAGCCTCAAAGGTTGAAAAGTTGAACTATAACTTTTACCTCACTTTAGAGTCTAGTTAAATTACTTATTGTCTTCATTTTATATGTAACTACATGAACGCTTTTTTTTCCTTATCTTTTGGTATATTGTAAAATTATACTATCATGTTTGACTAAGTTCAGCCCCCATTATACTAGCTCAAGTTCCGTAGAGTGTGAAATTAAGAAGAACAATTAATGTATAAAATATATTGTTTTTAATTAATACATTATACATGTACGTATACGGCTATATAAAGATTACTACAACCATGCATATAGTGAAAATCATCATTTGTATGTTCACACTCTAATTATACAAACCAATTCAAGCAATATAAATCAAACACACCAAGTTATGGCTTTCACATCAAAACATGTTGTCATGATACTTTTTGTGTTGACTTTTCTTTCCATGTCATTTGTTCCTACTTTGGGTATGACAATAACCTACTTTAAAATTACATATTGAAAGTGTACATATTACGATTATAGTGAATGAATTGTATATATAACTAATGTACGTATGTATATGTTTACAGGTCTTGAACCAGCATGTTTAGGACAATGTGACGCGATAGATAATTGCTTACAACTTTGTCAAACCCTGGGTTTTGCAACGGGCTCTTGCCGAGTAGGACTGCCAGCGCCATCTATGTGTTGTTGTCATGACTAGTTAATAGTCTTATATATTGCATATCAAGTTAATGGTCATGTATTGTAAACCATATGATCATCAAAGTACGTTTTGATGTTCAATAAATAAAACTACTGTATTAAACAATGTGGTGGCCAACCGAAAATGTCCCTATATATGGCTAATGATCTACTATTGGAGTGGTCAGACACCTAAGTTTTACCCACTCAATCGATCCTTAGTTTGGTCTTTGTGGGGTTTTTTCGGAATGGGGCTATATGGTTCGTAGTCTTGGGTTACCCAGCACTGTCTGTTTTCGTGAGCGTATAGTATGCGGTTGCCTTTTGCCATTAGGTTACCCCAGGTAGCCAGGTTGTTTCGTTGATCGTTCTAAGAAAAATATATATTCTATATTAAAAAAAAAGGAGTAGATATGTCAAACACACTTTGATGAGGGATTTGATTTTCAGATAATTCAAAAGGTCAAATGTTAAAAATGAAATCATATTATGTTTAAGGATTAGACATGATTAAAAAAAAGTTAAATTTTAAAATAAAATTGTGATTTAAGTTATGAGGGGCAAAGTTTTGATTTGCTAAACTACGCAAACCATTCCCTATATCATTATAATCGTATAACATAGTAATCTAATACAGTATGAAAATGTACGAAATTATGGGATAGAAATGTAGAATGCTACATACACAATTATGATCCAAATTGCTCTCATAATAATTGTTGTGTACGAAATTTACGTAATTACGTTAGGTGACAACGGTTACTTTTATTTTCAAACATAAAGAGTAGTTGATTGTAATACAATGATTATATTGGAAATAATTCAAACTAGATAAAAGTCTGTGATTTGCTGGAAGTTAGTTTATCTACTGAATAATGACCGGGTTCATAGGCTTATCTTGAAGACTAGATCTTTCTGTTTAGATATTATTTTGAACGTTATTGTTTCCGTTAGTTTGTTTCCTATGTACTTTGTTTTGCCTATTTAAGGATTGCTTGTTATCATCAATAAAGTATCCACTTTTGTATTCAATATTTACAAGTCTATACTTGTTGTGCTCTATCATTCTGGTATCAAAGCCAGGTTATAAGAATAATCAAACACTTCTCTTTCCTTAAATTGGTCATTATTTTTTTTTTTCTGTTTTCATGGCTACAAATTCAACTGGAATTCCTACAACTCCCCTGCCAATCTTCAAAGGGGAAGGGTATGAATTTTGGAAAATACGAATGAAAACCATTCTCGTGTCTCATGATCTCTGGGAATATGTGGAAACCGGGTTTAATGAAGCCGATGGAGATCATGGTCGTCTTAGAGAAAACCGAAAAAAAGATGCTCGTGCCCTAACATTGATTCAATCAGCCGTTCATGATGAAGTTTTCTCACGCATCGCTGAAGCATCCACATCAAAGCAAGCATGGACGCTCCTGCAAAACGAGTATGAAGGAGATTCAAAAGTCCAAATGGTGAAGCTACAGGGACTAAGGCGTGATTTTGAGACAATTTTTATGAAAGAAGGAGAATCGATGGGTGATTTTTTTTATCAAAAGTGACGAAGATTGTGAATCAACAGAGGGCGTTTGGAGAAACGGTGACCTACCAAACTGTGGTGGAGAAAGTGTTAAGGAGTTTGCCAGCAAAGTGGGATCATGTTGTGACTGCAATAGAAGAATCAAAGGACCTGACTAGTCTTACATTTGATCAGCTTATGGGCTCGCTACAAGCCCATGAACCCCGAGTGAATCGTGGGAGTCAAGTCATGGTTGAGGAGCAGGCACTACAAGCAAATGAAGAGACCATCTTGGTTGCTCGTGGAAGAGGTCGGGGTTCATTGCGAGGTCGAGGACGAGGCCGTGGAAGAGGCACGGGAAGAGGTAGAGGCAACATTCAATGCTATAATTGCAATAGATTTGGGCATTTAAGCAGGGACTGTTGGAATGAACCACAAGCAGCACCTGCTATTGGAGATGAAAATGAAGAGGATGAAGGTCAGTTGTTTATGACCATGGAAATAGAGAACAAACCCGATAGCGTTTTTATGAGTACTGATCAAGGTAAGAGTCTAGAATCAAAAAACATTTGGTTCTTGGATAGTGGTTGCTCAAACCACATGACAGGACAAAAAAATCTGTTTAAAAATATAAGCACAACCAGAACCGTAGCTGTTCGAATGGGAAACGGGAAGAAAATCAGTGTAGAAGGCAAAGGTGTGGTTCGGCTTAAGGTCGCAGAAGGGAAACATAAGGCTCTTGATGATGTCCATTATGCTCCAGACTTAGGCTACAATCTCCTAAGTGTCGGACAAATGATGAGAGGAGGACATAGACTGGTATTTGATGATGGGGTTTGCACGATCATGAACAAGGCAACAAGAAAAGTTGTATGTATGGTACCTCTTTCTGATAATAATACCTTTCCTCTTGATGTGTCCAAACCAGAAGGTGTGGCATTCACTAGTATAAAAGATGACTCCTACTTATGGCATCTAAGATTTGGACACTTGAATGAAAGGAGTCTTCAAAGTCTTAGCAAATCCAAGAGGGTGCATGGATTGCCTTCGATCAAACACTGGGATGTATGTGAAGGTTGTGTACAAGGTAAACAGAGTAAGCATCCATTTCCTACTCAAGGTAACAGAACAACTCGAATTCTTGATCTCATTCATGCAGATATATGTGGGCCTATGCCTATAAAATCAGTGGGGGGTAATAGTTATTTTTTACTTTTCACTGATGATTTGAGTCGCATGTCATGGGTGTATTTTTTGAATTTAAAGTCAGAAGCTTTCAATAAGTTCAAGATTTTTAAGGCAAAAGTCGAAAATGAAAAGGGTATGAAAATTAAAGCTCTTCGAACAGATAGAGGTGGAGAATTCTGCTCAAAAGAATTCATGGCATTTTGTGAACAAGAAGGTATAAGGAGGGACCTCACTGCCCCATATACACCCGAACAGAATGGTGTATCGGAGAGAAAGAATCACACTATTAAAGAAATGGCGATGAGCATGCTTCACGAGAAGAAATTGAGCAAATGTTTTTGGGGAGATGCTGTTGCCACAGCCGTTTATCTCAGAAATATGTCACCCACTAAAGCCTTGGATGAAGCCACTCCCTTTCAGATATGGTACCAACGAATCCCATCTGTTCGTCACCTTAAAGTTTTTGGTTGTGTAGCATATGGGTTAGTTCCTAAGCAACAAAGAAGAAAATTAGATTCAAGAGTATGCAAGTGTATTTTTATAGGATATTCTCCAAACTCAAAGGCTTATAGGCTTTATGATCCAATTAAAAAACGTGTGGTGGTGAGTAGGAATGTGACATTTGATGAGCATGCTAAATGGTCCGCAAAAGTGGAAGATAAGTACTCCTTGCCTATTGACTTTATTGAAGAGGGGGCCCACGTTGAGGAGGATAGCTCAAGTAATAGTGGTCCTAGTAATGGAGGTAATGTATCAGGTACATCTATTGTTGATGGGTCTCAATCATCACATGTTGACTCAACAAGTGAAGAACATAGTAGAATGAGGCATGATAGTATTTTGGAAAGCCAAGCCTTGAGTGGTGACAATAATAATCAAAATCCAGCTATTTCTAACCATTCCATTCGTCAAAAAAGGTCTACAAAATCTCCTGCCTGGCTTGTTGATTATCACACGGGTGAGGGTCTATCAGATGATGAAGATCCTTCAAGATGCCAACTAGCTCTCTCATCCATAGAGCCAAGTTCGTATGATGAAGCAGTGATACATAAAGAATGGAGAAAAGCTATGGAGAACGAATTACAAGCTCTAGAAAAGCATGAAACTTGGTCATTAGCTGATCTTCCAGAAGGTAAAAATGCAATTGGTTTAAAATGGGTTTATAAAGTTAAAAGAGATGCTGACGGGAAGATACATAAGCACAAAGCACGATTGGTAGCAAAAGGCTATGCACAAGAATATGGAGTTAATTACGAAGAAACTTTTTCCCCCGTGGCAAGGTTCGAAACTATCCGGGTTATAATCTTGTTAGCTGCTCAACAAGGATGGAAGATTTATCAGTTTGATGTGAAGACAGCATTTCTCAATGGACCTCTTAATGAAGAGGTTTATGTGACTCAACCACCTGGTTATGAAATAAGAGGTCAAGAGCAGAAGGTTTGCAGGTTACACAAGGCTCTTTACGGGCTTAAACAGGCTTCGCGAGCCTGGTACGATCGGATTCATGGATATCTCCAACAGCAAGGTTATGCTCGAATCGAGAGTGAGCCCACTGTATATGTCAAGAAGGTTAGTGACTGTGATATTATTATTATTTGCATTTATCTTGATGATATAATATACACAAGTTCGTCTGAGAAATTAGTGATGGAGTTTAAAGATAAGATGGTGAATGAGTTTGATATGACGGATCTTGGAAGACTTACTTACTTCCTGGGTCTAGAGGTTACACAAGTAGAAAATGGTGTGTTTGTATCACAAAAGAAATATGCCATTGATTTACTTAATAAATTTGGAATGGAGAACTGTAAAGGTGTGGCTACTCCTATGAATGTCAATGAGAAATTCCATGAAAATGATTTTGCTCAAAAGGTTGATGGGAAAAGATTCAGAAGTTTAGTCAGAGGCTTGCTTTATCTTACTCACACAAGACCCAAACTTGCATTCTCAGTTGGTCGTATTGCTCGTTACATGCAAAATCCATCCATGCAACATTATGGGGCATCAAAACGGATTCTAAGGTATGTTGCATCTACTACTGATTTCGGGCTTTGGTATGCAAAAGCCGCGAAGACTCGTCGGGAAGGTTACAGTGATAGCGATTGGGCAGGGTCACTCGATGATTGTAAAAGTATCTCGGCTTATGTTTTTTCAATTGGTAGTGGTATTGTGTCATGGAGTTCTAAGAAACAGTCTATAGTTGCTCTCTCGTCCACTGAGGCCGAGTATGTTGCAGCCAATAGCGCAGCTTGTCAAGGAGTTTGGTTGAGACAACTTATGAAGGAACTAGGATTTGAACAAAGAGAACCAACTGTTATTCATTGTGATAATGTGTCTGCTATTTTCTTGTCCAAAAATGCAGCTCTACATAGCCGAAGCAAACACATTGATGTGAAATTTCATTATATCAAAAGCTTGGTGAGTTCTAATCAGATCAAGTTGGAGTCATGTTATACTCAAGATCAGAATGCTGATATTTTGACCAAGTCCCTTGGGACTAAGAGATTTTGTTATCTTAGAGAGAAACTTTGAGTAAGAAAGTTTGAATTAAAGGAGGGTATTGGAAATAATTCAAACTAGATAAAAGTCCGTGATTTGCTGGAAGTTAGTTTATCTACTGAATAATGACCGGGTTCATAGGCTTATCTTGAAGACTGGATCTTTCTGTTTAGATATTATTTTGAACGTTATTGTTTCCGTTAATTTGTTTCCTATGTACTTTGTTTTGCCTATTTAAGGATTGTTTGTTATCATCAATAAAGTATCCACTTTTGTATTCAATATTTACAAGTCTATACTTGTTGTGCTCTATTAGATTATATTATGCAAAATTTTCAATATTAACAAAGAAATAAAAATAAAATATAGCATCAACTAGTGTTATAACCGGCCAACAATAACCGTGAAACATAGACTCGAATCTACTCTTTAAATTTTAAGGTGCCTATATTAATCAACATATTAGTTAATACATACAGTTAAAACAATGCACTAAAAATCTTAAAATGTAACTTTAATCATGAAATTAAAAACGTAACACAAGTTTATAATATTTTAAAGTTCCTATATTAGTGCAAATAATATTCTTAGCATCGATTTTTTATGGATTGTAAAACTAAATATAATACCATAAGATTGTTCATAAAAAAAATAAACTATATGATACCAAAAATTATTTCATGAAAATAAAATAAAAAATACCAAATATTCTAGCCCATGCAAATTCCAAAATTAATAGATCTGGTAAGCGCAAATGAACAAAAGCAGAAAGCAAGAGAAAAACATTTTTTTTTAAAAAAACCAATGTAATGCGTTGGTGGTGGGGTTTGAACTTTTGTTCTCCAAAAATGAAGAATCAAAGCAAGCCTACAGACCAACTAATCTATAATCAGTTATTCACCTTTGGTTATAGTATCCCTCATAATTAAAATAACTTTACACCTAAAGTTACACATAACGATAAAACACTGCAATGAATAATTGTACCTTATGGAATCATAACAAAAAAAAAATGGTTAAGATTCAAGGTTATTATAGGTATATTAGGTAGAGATGTTATAATTAGTGAATAAGGAATAAGGGTATTTTAGATAGTTTAAATCATCTTTACTTAAAAAAAAAGGCAAAATGCTTTATAAGATAGTATTTGATAAATGGTGTTGATGTAAAAAATGTACAATTGAAATTATATAAGTACTAGCTAATTAACCCGAGTTCAACCCGGGCTTATTAAAAAAAGTTTTGTAATATTAAGTTACGTCGATGTATAAGAACTATGAGATAGTTCAACCATACTCACAATCTCGAAATAGTAGACCTCATACATCGAATATATATAATTAGCTTATTAACCCGCATAATATGCGGATAATTTAAAAATCTATTATGATAAAACTATTTAGATAATGAAAATTGAACACACCATGTATAAAATATTAAAGTTTTCAAAAATTAAAGTTTTCAAAAGAAAATATTTTTTTTTATAAAAAGGATATCATAAATGACAAAAATAAAAATGAAATAAACTTAAAGAAGGAAAGTGTTTATAATGTCATAAGTAAATTAAAAAAGAAAAACTAAACTTTAATAAGAACTTGGAGATCGATGACAAGTAAGATCTTTTTATATAATAATGATGTCATAACAATTTTCTTTTATTTAATATACCCGGGCTGATTGCTAATATTAAGACGAAAAAAAGATGATGATACTATTTTTGAAAATTGACATATAGTCGTTTAAAAAAGAACAAATTAGATAATTACATTTTAATTTCCATTGGACTTACGCTTGAAAAGAAATAAATCATAAATCATTTAGAAAATGATTTAAACTTTTGAATAGAATGATGTCATAAATCAAGAAAATAAAAAAGAAAAAAATGATATAAATAAGTCTAATAATGACAAATAAACATTATTTAGAAAATTATGATGTCATAAGAATCTTGTTTTATTTATATAAGAGAAGAGATAATTGTATTTAACTATTGAAAGGAATAAGTGTAAAAGCTAAAACATGTTAATTTAATTTGTATTGAGCCGCAAGTCACAACGGTTAGTCACAACTTAGTCCTCCTTCCACTCTCAAAATCTTACAATTACAATAGATTGTAAAGACTTTGGGGTTTGTTATTGGACCATGGTTAACTTACAATAAAATATATTATACTGTACGGTTAAAAGATAATAACAAAGGTTAAAAAATGTGTGGTAAAAAGATAAAAACAAAAAGGCATTGTAGATTTGTAGCTGGTCAGAAGTTTAGAATATCCAAAAACCCAAAAAATAAAGTAAAGAAGCCCAATAAATTAACTGGGCCACTTAAGACGGTGGCTCATCACTGTTTCCTCTTAATAGAGTTATATATAACAAAATCCGAATAATAATTCGGGTTGTAATATGGACGAATAGTAGCTCGTCACATAGGCGAGTTACTAATCACATGCTATTCAATTATTATAGTATAGAATTACTAGTGCTTAGACCCCGTACGATGCACGGACAACCCTAAATAATTTTTCTTAAACTTTATTTTAAGATTATATCAATGAATAAATATAACTGAGTTGGACATAATAAAAATATTCTTATAGTTGATTAATTTAAAGAAGAAGAATGCTAGATATACCTTGTGATTTATTAATGATACACGAGGGCTTAAAACGCGTACATTGCACGCCGGAGAGAAATTATAAAATTGATTGCCCATAGTAGGCGCATATAAGAAGGATTATGTTGGTTACCTGGATGTGATAGGTATTATGAATTTTCCCCCACTTTGATATATAGACCCACATGGATGCGCTATAACCTTAAATAATTTCTTCAACACCAGTTCAAGCATGCATGTAGCGAAGTAATGTACTCCTATTACAACTAATGACCATTTTAAAAAAAAATAATGACTTAAAATGCATAAAAAAGTCTTATTTAGCACTAAAATAAACCAAATATACCTCATAATTTTCATCACAAATTTGATAGGCTGTTCTTTGTATAAGATTTGAAATTTGTTGATCATTCATTTTAACTCCAATAGCACCAGTGGCATCTACAATCCTAACTTGCACATTAAACCTACCAAAAAAAACAGAGATACAATTTTACCACACAACTTAATGATTATAGAGTTTTAATATGAAATATAAATATATACATAGGATTAATGAGAACTCCTTCCTTGTTACATGAACAACAAATCCACATTTTGTTGTCCCTTAAAGCATCAATAATGTCGACTGCATCCATGTAGAGATCGGTCAACTTAACTTCTTGAGAACAGTTCACACATTCTATTGAATACCATAACTGGTCGGTTGGAATAAAACTGATTGTTGCAACAACAACCACTTTATCAAACTGTCAAAATGAAAATGTTGATACATTAGAATGTTAAAAAGCTAGTTATAAATTCGAAAGAAAGTTATGTTAAAAAGTAATCTAATCAAAAAAGAAAAATTCACAAACAATGAATACTTACATGTTCGTCAATCAGGATCATCTCAATACTACCTATGTTATTAACATCTCCATATAGAGGTTGCTTCCATAGCCGCAAATTCTAACCGTTATCGTACATGGCTTATTATTTGGACGCAAATTTCTAATTGAAACATGGTTTAGTAAAGTCATGCTAAAATTGATCTGTTATGTGTTTATGTTTTGAAATGCCTTAAAACTGAATGGAAGTGGCCTTATATAGACATAGACATGCATAGAAGTAACCGCCACAAGCAATACACAAACGGTTACATATTCAAATTTTCGAAAATTTAAATTTCTTGAAAGCATAATTAATCCGTTTTCGAAAATTTGAACTTCTTATAAAAATAACTAATCTGTAGACCTTCCAAGGAGCAATATTGTAATGATTTTTGGGCTTTCTTGCATTTTTAAGCATGCCACATAGGCAATAACTAACAAATTTTGAAGTGAGATTTATATAATGTAAGGATAGATTCGTTTCTTTTTATGTACCACATTTTATTACGTGATAACTGATAAGTGATAACCATATTGTGCAGTTACAATATGTCATCTCTTTGTAAAAACTTTTGGAGTTCGTTTTTGGAACATAGTTAACTTGCAATAAAATATTGTATTTTTCGGTTAAATATCATTTTAGAAGACGTTTCTTTTGTGTACAACATATTATTGCGAGATAAATATGATTACCAATACTTACTGTATATGGAGGTTAAGAAGTTTTTGTTCAAGCGTGCAGCCAAATAGCAAAGATACACTGTGTTGACTTTTACTTACCAAATTTATTCTTTCTTTACAATAAAGTATTTAAGCGTGTCAAAATGGCATCCTGTTTCTTGCTTCTGTAATTAATACAAATTGTAACATATTTTAACAAACCCCCATTCGGGGTTGGTTAGATTTGGAAATCTTTATTTTAAGGACTATTTAGGGACTCGATCTAGATCATCCATTTTTATCAGATTTAACCACCACTGATCATCTCCAGCCATATTTATCTCCGGCGACATCTCCAGCGAGACTTACACATGTATAAATACAACTTACACATGTGTAAATTGAATAAAAATTATGATTCGAAACGAGTTTCGCCCTTAAGGATATTCATAAACCAAAGCTGGTGGGGGTGATAGGTCATTGAGGGTGATAGGTCATAGTGTGATAGGTCATAGGGGGTGACCGGTAATGGGTGATCAACCTAAAAAAATTTGTACTTAAAACATGTGTAAATTACTTACACATGTGTAAATCTCGCCAGAGATGATCGCCGTCGCCGGAGGATCATAGTGATGGTCGGAGATGATCATGGTGGTGGTCAAAGATGATGGTCGTGGTGGCCGGAGAAGGAGGTAGAAGGAGTCCCTCCCTAAAATAAGGAGTCCCTAATTTAATTCGAGTAACATGAACTATCATTACAAAATGTAGCAAGATTGAGTTGCATCCTTGTATAGTATCATGATTCCATTTCAGAATCATGAGACACGTCATTGCACTTGCATATATAACGACACTGAGCAACGAGCACCGACCATACAATAATTAAAATATGTATAGTATCATGAGTCCATTTCAGAATCATGAGACACGTCATTGCACTTGCATATATAACGACACTGAGCAACGAGCATACAATAATTAAAATAAACTACCTTTTTGCCTCGTTGATTACGTGTAAAAAGGTAAAGGCTTGCCCTTAAAGTTGAGTAAATGCTCATATTTTGCATAAGATCCTTATATACACACGAAAAAGGTAAGTAAAACGAAAAAGCATGTACTAATCTATATATAAACACTAGTTTGTTACTGAGAATGATACTCAAACCGTGTCAGAACTAGATATCTTCAAGATCAAAGTCAAGGATGTTTACCTGATCATCTGTCCAAGAGGGTACTGAGGCACTTGTTGCCGGTTTTACATGAACGTGAACAGTACCTGGTTCTACATGCTCATTTTCACCATTTCTGATAGCATCTGCTTCTATTAAAATTTCATTTTCTGGTGCAATCCTCTGAGTCATGTCATAGTTACTTGTCTTGCAGTATTGGCTCCCAATTGAAGCAATCGGATTTATATTTTCTTGTTCCATATCATCAGGCAAACTCAATTTACTGTTGGGGATTATTTTGATTCCATTCATAGTTCTTGCTCCTCTTTCCTGAGAATATGCATTGTGCAAGCTTTGTGTTCCCTGTCCAGAATCTTGCGACAAAAGGTGATACAATAGTTAGATGTTAAAGTAACAAAGAGGGTGGGTGGTCTCATGGGGAATCAAACACTATGTGTGGCAATATGAACAGATT
Source organism: Erigeron canadensis (assembly GCF_010389155.1). NCBI lineage: Eukaryota > Viridiplantae > Streptophyta > Magnoliopsida > Asterales > Asteraceae > Erigeron > Erigeron canadensis. The sequence continues at coordinate 4,363,018 of NC_057766.1, forward strand.
GCATAATGGGTCGAGATGGATTTGAGCCAAAGATGCTCAGGCAAAAACAATAAAAATATGAGTATGGGTTCGATTAAAAAAAAAAGAGCTTTATTAAAGAGCTTATTTTAATAAAGGTGGTCCCCGAACCCCTCCCCACGCACAGTCATCTTGGTCATTGAGATCCACCTCTTGGTCAGACTGCAAGAGGGAAAAGGGTCAAAATAAATGGAATAGTTCAAACACATTGAAAGTTAGCCGACTTTTTTTACACATGCAGCTTAAACTCTTCGTTAAAAATCATCGATTAGTATTGAAAGATATGCTGTTTTTTGTAAAACTGTAATAAATTCTTAAAATTGAGCAAAAGAATCTTTTGGTGTCAACCCAACCTGGCCCGTTTCAACTTAGACTCATTATACCCCTTACTCAACCCATCCATCTTGTCACCTGTGCTTATAACACAACTAAAAAAGGCAATGCCAAATACCAGAACCAGGGGCTGCATCTGTGCTTTTATATCCATCGAATATCTGTACTTGTGAAGATCCACCGTCCTTGTAGAATACCTGCAAAAAACAATGATTGCTCACTATATATAGAAGGTTCAGTAATCATTTACTACTAGTCCACAATATGTGCAATTGGCAGAATTTTGTTTTAACAACTTGGCTTATTTATAGAAACTGGTACAAGTTACTGAAAAACTCTAAAATATACAACTTCTGTTACATACATGTCATTAGCCTTACTATATCTTTTTTACCAAGCAAAAGATCAGATAATTATGTATAACTTGACATCACCAGCAATGTTAAATTTAGTTTGGAGTAAACATGCTATACTGAGCCCAAGTAGCATTATTCAGTTACTCTGGGTCTTGAGAAGCGTAGAAAGTTCGCGTTAATTTCCCATACATACTCATTCTCTTTATCACCTATGATTATCATTAATTCTCACAAGACTACTTTATAAGACAGAAAAACCATTTTCTATATACCAGTTGGATCAGCATTCAGCAGATATCAATCAGCAATGCAAACAAAGTAACAAACTAAGTAGAACCCTACAAGACAAGTTAATTTTAAAAAAAAGGCCAAGTAACATATAACAGATGACAGCATAATCAAAAATACAAGGCCATATAAAGCAACGCTAGCATGAAAACCAAGTACACAAGCTACTAAAAAGAAATACCTATTTTAAAAATAAAATAAAAAAGTAATGGGAGGAACCCTAGCCCCGGTACCACAATTGGATACCCATCGACTCACCCAGTATGAGACATATGATCTGTACAATACCTCCATCCTAATCCCTACATGATCTGGACAACCCGAAGGATCGAACCCGCGTATTTAAACTTCACATATGAGTCTAGGCTTCATTGGTAACAGGTACCTTAAGAGAATTATTTTTTTTTCCAGTGGGAATCGAACCTGAGACCTTAAGGTCATCAAGTGTTTACCTTACCACTAGGCTAATTCCTTGTTGGTAAGAAATACCTATTTTATCTGCTAAAGAATTATATCACACTACTCTATACTTTGTGGTAACTATTGTAGATTGTGTCAATACTCTAATCAGATGATTTAAGCTTTTAAATGATTGCTATCATCATGGGATCTAGCTAGAATGGTTGATTTTGTAGCATTGACCATCCTGGTCTACCACCGTTATAGCCCTAACTGTAAGTGAATTTAATATAGAAAACTAAACTTTTCTGCTCATATTAGTTCATAGAAGTTGTATGCTTAAATGCCAGGTAGTCAAAACGGGTTTAGTTTAAAACAGACCACTTATTAGTACTGTTCAACGGGTTGAGATTAGTTGAACACTTTTAAGCTTTTGTCCATTTTAAGAAATAAGTAATCAATTTATTACTCATGATTACTATAGCAGTATTATTACAACAATAACTTAAAGCTATCAATAGAGTGAATTTGGATAATGTATGGCTTACCGAAAAGGATTGGGGTGACGTTCACCCTGTTCGACCCTAAACTCCTTTTAGCTAAATTTTCTAATTTCGTACAAGATACACGACCTAAATCTCTAGTAGCTGGAAATGATATTTGTTCAGTGTTGACTAGACACCTAGGTATGTGAACTTAAATCCCTTAATGGCATCCCTCAGTACACTGTAATTGTTGGATGCTCTGCAAACAAATTGTACTTCGTGGCTCAATGCATATTAATGTAAAGATGAATGGCAACGAAAAGCAGTGTATGAGTATTGTTATCAAAAGTATGCCTAGCCAAGTATCTTACGCACGAGGCCCATCCTGACCAAACCGAAACAACATCAAACATCCTTTTCAACATAAAGAAAACAAAACAACAAGCTTGATCAATTTGAAATGATCTGATATCCATGAAGCATATTTGAGCTTTGAGACGTAGATATATACTACAGAACTGAATAGCTTAAGTGGTCCCATCTGGTCATGTCACTTTTTTTTTGTCTCCAATTGTTCTTTATCCATACGTTATTCTTTGAAACATAAATCACCATTTAGACTAATAACATACAACTCTTACCATCAATTCATGAACTCAATGGAATATGTTCATCGGTTAAGGAATGTGGGACATCTAATATTATTTTGGGGGAAACAACTAATTTACACCAAATTTATTCTACCCCAAAAACTACCCCCAGATGCCTATGCCAAGATTTGAACCTTGGTCTTCTTCCCAAGAGACATAAGCTTCAACCAAGTGGGCTATCCCCACATTGGCGTGTGACATTTATCTACTAGGCATATTCAAGATTCATTAACCACATCCAGCTTCTGTATATTTTACATTATGCACTTCAATTACTCTCATTCAGAACCCTTGCTTACTTATTCTACTCTGAGGTTAGAGATTGTGATGATGCACACGAAGATACACATCAGATGTCAATTAGTTCTGTTGCAAAGATGTCTAATCGAACTAGTGACGAAAGATGCAGAAATTCAGCTCAAGTTACAATAAAAAAAAAGTCTTGTTTTAACCCCCAAAGCGTGGAGCAAGTAAACCTTATCTACAAGATAAAATAACTTTCAAAGGCCACGAGTAATTTATAATTACAAACAACCTGAAACTCAAATGTAACTTAATAACCTTCATTAAGTGGAGGCTGATGATTAGGAAAAATACATAAGGAACATGACATACCTTTACCAAATTCCTCTTAGTAATGTTAAGATAATGAGCTGACCGTGAAGGGGAAAATACAGACACCTATGTAGCACAAAACTAATATAAATTAGAATAGCACAATATATGAAATCATCATCCCCAACTTATAGGGACTATAAGCTAATTTTGTATGTATACGAAAATATTGGTACACATAAACGACATACCTTGCGGAGTATCAGAGCAGAGCCTACACATATACCCTTGGAAAACTCACCCTCTGTGATAACTTTGTGATGAATAGTACCAGAAACTGTACCTGTCGGATCCTACAGCTTAAACAGAGTACATAAGAAACCAAGGAGTAATCTGACTATATAATGTGTACAATATAACGTATGAAGATGCTTACTTTCAATGTTACCGTCAGATCACCTAGCGCATTTGGAGCACAAGACTTGATAACAGCAACAACCTGTTACATACAGAATCAAACTTGTATAAAATGTATGAGAGAACGACAATTTGTGCTGAAATAGCTAATAATTCCACATATTACAGTACAGTTTACCTAGGTATTTGACCAATAGTTCTCTTTTTTTAATTCTTATCAACTTTGATAGCCATTTTGCACCATAGATTTTTCATAGGAGTATTTTTTTTGTCAATGTGATCATGTTCATTAGATCACTTCCTATCAAAGGCAAGATCTCTTTGTCCTATGAAAGAACATCTTGTATTCTCTCGGAATGTATTAACAATATATGGGCCGTCAGCCTTGCTTGATACTAAGATTTGTATTCAAGTTTTCTAACTCTGTATCGGAAACCTCTAATGTCTCCCTTCGGCATAATACTAGTATTTTCCTAAACCCTTGTCTGACAACATACCTGTTTTTGAAGATCTTATATAAATTGGAAGTGATTAAAGTATCTAATTCAGTGAAACGGCAGCTACCACAGCAGATAACATCACATCACTAGGAAATATCTACGCAAATTGTATGAACGTTTTAAATTGTCTTGATAGACAAACATGGTTACTTAGCTTCAGTTATTTTTCTCTACCCAAGTCCAATGTAAGTTATGTAACAATATAGGAAAAACTTTTAAGAGACAAGATATTTCAAGTTTACATTGTTTCTTAGGTTGGTTAGTGCCTACTATCACAGAACAGGACTAGAAATGCTGATAAAGCCAGTTATATCATTATATGGACTTCCATTAGTCAGATCCTGCTACAGAATTCTTCCACTTAAATAAGGTCAATCAAGATAACAACATTTTAAGTGCATCCTAAAAAGATAAATAACTATTTGATATTTTGATATCTAAACGACTAGAAGCACAGTTAAAAATATGGTTAAAAGAGACAAAATAGCATCTGTGCCATTCATTTGGCAAATCGATCAGTTTGGTATACTGGATACATGATCAATCTTAGTGCAAACTGCGAAACACTACAGAATGTTGGATGCACACTACTGACTGGATAAACGCACTAGAGATTCTAAGTTCTGAGGCATATAACGTAATTTCTAAGATGACCCAAGAAATCTCACCTATGCCTAACATCAATATATCATCTTTAAAACATAAGATGAGCATGTGAGCAACATCCTATCGGATATTTTGTTTATCTACGCATTGCCATTTGGACTGTTCCCGCAACTTTCTCATCAACACTATAAGGCATCAATAAGATGCTACCGCAAAAGACAGGGTTTGACATATAGAAACTTCAACCGCGTACCAAATTTAACAAAATAACATTAACCCGATATCTAAATTACAAAAAGTTACAGAACAACATCAATCAACCTGTCAAATCCAGAAGGGCCTTTCGTGGGGTGACCCATTAGGCCATTACCCAAACAGTTATAAAATCAACACTATTTATAAATAAAAATTAATCATAATAATATTACCTGCTCAAGTTTGCCTTTTTTTTCATACTTCTTTATATCTCCCAAAGATGCATTTGAAACACCATTCAACATACCTTCCAATATAAATATCAAAATTAAATAAAATTCCTAAAAAAGTAAAACAATACAATATTATATATATATATATAATACTACCATCAGAATGAATAAATTCGATAGCCGAAATCCACGGAGCGCGTTTAAAATCGTCATCCTCTTTCGGATCTTCAATCACTTTCCTAATATAATCCTGTGTAGCCATCAAATGAGCCTCCTCCTGCCCTAACGAATTCGCCGTTTCCAGAGATTTACGGAGCTTGGCGGCCTGAATAATACCGGCAGGGCCTGGAATCTGGCGAAATTGAGGCGGTGGTACGATTTCGGGATGAGATTCGACGGTTTGTGGTGGCGGTTGTGAGAAAACTAGGGTTTGAGATTGCGAACAATCGGCGGCGGCGGTAGTGGTGGTGTCTCGGCGGCGTTGTTGCTTGCAAGGGCGGAGGACGGAGAATGATTGGAGATCGGAATCGTCAATATCAAGAGATTCTTCCCATGGAGTTTCCATGTTTATGTTTGGGGTTTTGGGGATATTTGTTGTTATCTATCTACAGTAATAATGTGAAAAAAAGGAGCGGGAAATTTATAAAATTTTACTGACTGTAGTAATTTTTGTGAAATTTTATGTTGTTAAGAGTACATTAGAAGTTTCGATAAAAAAAAAAAAATTTGTTAGTGACAGCCCTTAGGGTTGTCAATAAAAACTAATTGGGTTCATTAAAATTTGTACCTTGCTATTAGAAAAATCAGGGGGCGGTTTTTAATATATAATGTACAAGTTTTTAAACATGAAATTTGTTGTTAGTGACAACCCTTAGGGCTGTCATTATCATTTTCCAAAAAGAAAAACTTGTGACATAAGTTAAACTAGTAAAGTTCAAACCCTGTTATGTGAGACCTTAAATTCCGTTTTGAAATGATTGTGTTGTTTTAGTATATTTGCATTGAACCTTTACATCTCTAATCGTCAATTTGAAAATCATTATAATTTTTTTTGAAAGGTCTGAATCATTTGCTCGCAAGAGGAGATATAGTTTATGCACACTACTGACTGAATCATTATAATTTTTTTGCATTGTGTTGTTTTTTTGCTCGCAAGAGAACTCTCACCGGAGAAAAATCTCCACTCAAACTCCCTAAAGGCACAACATTTAATTGGGATAAAAACTTTGCCCCTCAGCAAGACTCGAACCAAGGTCTTGCATCACTGAGAGACTTGTATGAGATACCTTATAACATTAAGTTATTTGCTCGTTGGTATTAAAAATCATTATGTCATATTTTCAAGGATAAGTTTATTTCAAATGTACAGTATTTAATGTCAAAAGCACATTAGCTTTTGCCTAAACGTTACGGAGTTTCAATTATTGTAATTACATTTTGTTATATATGATGTGTCGCTATATATGTTAACTTCAAACTTTTTGGCATATGAAATAAATAATTATTTTAAAAATATCACAAACGCATCTTAAAGTTCATAGTATCAAATACATATATTTACTATGTACTATAAACCAAAAATATAATATGAAAGCAAAAAAAAGTTGAATAAAAGTTTTTAATATATTAGATGAAAACCCAAAGGAGAAAGTATGCAAAAACCAAATAGAGGTACAAAACGGAATTTGACCATAAAAAATTTAAAATATATTGTTTAGAAACCTAAATGGGAAAAAAAAAATTTGCAAAAAACCAATAAGTGACCCGTAATAGAAGCTCATACGAGATACGATGTGTCAAAATCCGAAAAATAGTAATGGTACGGAATATAGCTATAAAAAGTTGCAGATATTGTTTAAGAACCTAAAAGAATAAAAAGTACTTAAAACCAATAAGTAACGTGTAATAGAAAACGCGAATAGAATACGATGTGGAAAAGGAAAAAAAATATTAAAAGAAAAAAAATATCCTCCTTCCATATATCTATATTTATATAATTATTAAAACAGTAGGAAACCGAACGATTTTAAGCCATTCACAATTTAAAACTAGCCTTCTAACAATGCCATGTAGGATTTAATCCTATGTGGCACCTCTACAATTTTTATATTATTAAATAAATAAATAAAATCATTGAGAAGTACGCGGATCCTAAACCCATATCTTAAACCCGATCATATTCAATATTCTTAAACCCTAACCTCCTTTCTTCCTCCTTTGTTTTATCTCTCGATGCACAAACACGAATGCACAACTACAAGGTTAGAATGAAATTCTCCAAGAAAAATCTCTATCATGTATGTTTTACATAAGGATTTGGTGACAGGTTCTATTTTCATCAAAGAAGATACTTTATTTTTCTTTTTTGATTTTGGTTACTTCGGTTTAATTAATCATCATACCAAGCATGTGGTCACTCATTTTGAATCTTGGTTGCAGAGTAAACTTTTTGTACATGCTTATGACAAGTACTTTTTTGATCTAAATATCATGAGTAAAGATTAAAGAAGCTGATGATAATTTCGTTGCTGGTAAATTTTTCGTTATTTTAAATTTATATATATGTCTACTTCGTATCAGTCATGAAACAAAATCCAATGATTAATTAAGTTACTTTTTGTTAACATCATATATTTTAATTTCTATGATTTCATTATGTTTGTGGATACTATTAGTTTGATATAATGCTTATGCTTATTGCTGTAATATTCAATCCAACATCTTTTTTTATTTGCAAATTAACTTCAATTCATGCCTTATATATACATTCCATTGTTGTTCATCCTTGATAACAAATATATGAGTTCTTACAAAAATAAATTAAATTTTTTTCTTTATCATGGTTTGTGCAGGTAGCATTTCTTTTCTTGATCCCATTAAGGATGGGATGGAATCATGTAGAATTGAATTCAAAATTATAAGTTAAAGGAAGCAAATGTATAGCAACAATCCTGGTAAGATTTCAAGCATAGGTATGGTACTTAGAGATGAAAAGGTAAATTCGTTGGAAACCAACTTGGAGTTTCGCTTTACTAATATTTGACATGTAACCTTTGCAACTGTTCTTATTTCTTTAACTTAGTTCTATAATTCTTAGTGAAGTTAATGTTCTCTTTTGATATATTTGTCTTATTTCTTTAACTTAGTTCTATAATTCTTAGTGAAGTTAATGTTCTCTTTTGATATATTTGTGGTAATGTGGCGGGGAATAAACTCCAAGGGTGAATTCCTAATAATCATCACTTTTGCACGAATCTTAATAGTAAGTTTTCTTTTTCTATAGTTTTTTTATTTCTTAATAATCTTATAAAAAAGGGTTGACTTCCAAACCATGTCACAAGTTAGAGATCAACAAATTGTAAAGCAACTAAGATCCTGGTATCAATACTAGCCGTTGTAGCCATTCAACCCATAAATGAATGATCCAGGATCTTTCTGTCTTTTTTTCTTTTCTTTGTTTTAATTTCAATGTAACTTGTGTTGCCTTTTTCATTCTAATATTCTTCAGTCTCGGTAGCTTTTTGTAAAGAATATGAATTTTTTAACCAACGATGAAGCTATTTGGGATAGGTATTGGCTTTCAATAAAATTACAGCTTCACTAATCTCAAGGTTTTTATAATTCCTCTTGCTTTGTTGTGGTTTGTATACATGTAATTTAGCCTCAGACTACCTCTTACCGTCCATAGTATTATCAATTAATTGTAAAAACTATCATGTCAAGTGAGCTAATGTTTTTTTCATTTATTTGCTTTCCTTTGGAGTTCTAAGTTTTAACTATACTTGATGCCTCTTATTCCCTATTTATTGTCGGTATATTTTATCATTATCATTAGGCATTGCATATCATTATATCAATACCTATTTCTTATTCTAAATATTTCATTTTTAATTATTTTAATACATACGGATCATTTTATTTTATTTATAATGATTCATTCACAATTTTCTTAACAAAAATCCAAAGTGAATACGTCAATTTTTAAACGGTCGCGCATCGTGCGGGTCAAAAACCTAGTTGTGTATATATATATATATATATATATAATGAAAGAAATTATTAAAAGGAAAAAAATATCTATACCTACATGTAAAAAAAGTAGTCTTTTTTTATTTATGAAAATGTTGAAAGTTACTTTATGCAACATGGCAAAAATATCTCTTAATCCTTTTATAAGTCATCATTATCTTTATTCAACAAACTAATTATCTCCATTAATTAATGATGAGTTAGCATAGTGGTTTGAAGTTCCCCTGATAACTTATAGGTCTCAGGTTCGAATTTCCATTTTCACCAACTTTGAGATATAAGTAGTCCTTCTATGAGGGCTTAGCTTGAGTATACCCAAGTTCAAGTCTGAGATGACAGAGTTTACCGTTATTAATCGTCATGCCTTCGGAAGGATTAGTATGGGGTTTTTCTTACATTGAGTATTTGAAATAGACATTTTTACTTCGAGATAGCTCTCTAGTGCGGACCCGGTTTAGACAACGTATGCTAGACCTCTCGCTGTCGAATCGCGACACGAAGTTTCAAGCGAAATTCACCTTTAAAAAAAAAAAGTTATCTTCATTAATATACCTAAAAGTCCCTTAATAAAATAAATTACACCATTAGTCCCTCAACTTTTAAAATATATACTCTAACCATTATATTATTTACATTTACATTAATAGTCTACACTACTCGTCGTTACCACCATCAGTCGACGGCATCACCTGTCACCACGGTGTACCAAATATAGGATAAACCTACGTGACTTGGTTTGTAATCTATCAAGTGGTCTTGCATTATGGTGTATTATGTTCATAGTTGTTAAACTCTTATGAGTCACACGTTGATTTTTAGGAGAGCAGTCCTTTATACAAAAAACGAGGTCACTCGCTACAGGGGCGTGCCTAGTAGGGGGCAACTTTTAAATTTAAATTTTGTTATGTATTTTTTAATTGTTCATGGAGTTTAAAAATTTTACTATAGGTTTTTAACATTTTGCCCTTTTCTATATTTATATTTAATGAATTTTTTAATTTTGCCCCTCCGAGATTTTTTTCTAGTACCGCCTCTACTCGCTAGGTGACTCTTATTTCTTTTGACTTTTACGAGTCATAGTGTGAACCTGAAACAAGTCAATGCGAGTCACAAACTTATGATTATTGTAGTTTGATACATTCAATGGTCATCTATTGTATATTATGTTTATGAAACTATGGTTACTTTATTTTGTATGTTATATATGTATTTTTGATATTTTATACAACATTAGGTAGTATATAAAATTATGTTAACTCTTACGAGTCGAGTCACGTTACGAGTCATGAGTTAAAAAATCATATTTTCAAGTCGAATCAAAAGTTACAAGTCGACAAATATGGTAGTACTGTATGGTGTTAAGCAAAATATGCAAAAAATCAACCGGATAAACAATTAAAATCCGTAAAATGAATAGAACTCAAGAACTATCTTGTAAAGGTTCGTACAAATTTGTCTCTCTTGTACTCGTATAAGATATGGTCATATTAGGGGTGTAAGAAATGAACCGGAAAACCGATCCAAACCGCGTGACTGAAACCGAAAAAAACCAAAACCCGAAAAAACCGAAAACAAAAAAACCGATGTGTAACGGTTCAGTTACGGTTTTCAATATTCATTACCCGCGGTTAACCGAACCAAATTTTGATATATACCCACATATAATCATATATATGCATATTTATACATATATATTACATGAATACATTATTTACAAATCTATTTAGCTAAATTTTTGTATTTGTTGCCTAAAATATTAACAATTTTACTAATTTTTTTTTCACAATATATGATTAGTTTTGGATATTCTATGTAATTTTCTTATATATGGATACTCTTTTTAAGAAAAGTTGTTAACACTGTTTAAAATATTTATCAAAAAATATTAGTAATATCATATAGAAGACATTTTAAGTAGTGAATCATGATACTCTTAAATAGGAACTTGATTGCATAAATATAACGTTAGATAAAAGTAATTCAAAATTAGATGTAATGTATATTTATTTATAGAACAAAATATTAGTTTAGTTAAATAACTATTATACATATAAAAAATTAATTAATACAATGTAAATTGACTATTATAATTGAAAACTTAAACTTTATATTAACATAACTTTAATAAATGGTTAACCGAAATTAACCGTCCTTTTCGAGTAACCGAAATTAACGGTTTAAAATTTCTAACTAATCGAACCAAACCGAAATCTGAAAAACGGTTCAAAATTTCTAACTAACCGAACCGTTTACAACCCTATTGGATATTATCTATGAAAAATTGAAAACAATACTCCGTATCTTACAAATACAAATATAGAAAACCACATTCTTCGTCCATAATCATTCCTTTGTATCAAGTGTTTTGGATTTTGTCATTTTGTTATGACAACTTAATTATTAAACATTTAAACCTCTAAACAAGCTGACCTAAGATCTTGGCTCGGCTTCTATATCTAACCTCCCTATACAAACAAACTATCCTTAAATTAAACACTCTACCTTTAAAATTTTATTTTACCCTTTTAATTTATACTACCACAAAAACCTTTATTCCTAAATCTATATCTATACTATATTAATAAACAAACTAACCTTAATTTTTAACACATTCCTAATTCACACACTAAATCTATCCAATATATTCTTAAAATATTTTACACCCATAATTTTCCAAACTATCTATCTCATTTATTAATTAATTTAAATATTTCCACCTAATATCTCTATTATATTTTTAATAAAGTTATCTACAAAATATACATCTCTTAACCATAAAATAACTACATTACCATTTACATCTAAACCTTTAAGATTAATAATCACATCGTTAACACCACCACCACTAGCACCGCCCGTTGCCGCCAACGCCGCATTGCACGGGTACCCATCTCGTATATATATATATATATATATATATATTATTTTATTTTTATTTTTTAAGTTGGCTCGGCTCCTGTAATGTGAGGGACTTGAAATTTAAATTTAATTAGTTCGTTTTGACTGCTTGTATCATTGTATGTAACTTACGCACTCGAGCTTGACTTGTTTGAGAAAGATATCTAATTAATACTTCATTTTTATACGTATGTACAGGAAAAACCTTTAAATTTTCAATATTAATTTTATATATTTTCCCAAAGTATTCCTCTCATCTATATTATATTTATTTAAAATTACTATCATATCTTTTCTTTCTCCTCAAATCTCAACCAGTCATTTTCTTTTCTCTCTCGTTTATAAATCATTTTATTCCTCTAACTCTTTCAAAATCTTTTATCTCAAAAATCATACATCGATAAATTATAAAAATTATATGAGTGTTCTTAAATTTCATGTTCTTTCCTTAGAGATGTCATTCGATATACTTTCGATGAATTTTTAAATCCGAGGGCGGAAACCGTACAGCTAAGGCATTTGGCTATGACACTCTATGACATATCACCTCTTATGACCTATCACAACCTATCACCCTCACCATCTTACCACCGCAACACGCGACTACTTGCTCTTGTTATCTCTAAAGTATATTTAATTATGACTGTAAAATGAAATATTTAATTTTAATCACAATACATAGAGTTATAAACTAACAAAAAATGACGTAAAATAATGATGAGTTGTATTGGTTATTATAATTGACCTTTATTTAGTTATCAAAGCACATAATATACATTTGCTTTGAAGACGACTGGTGATGTTTTAGTTATTAACAAAATTTAGAGTTAATTGCAAGATTGGTCCTTATGGTTCGTACGTTTTAGTACGTAAAGGGATCCCATTTCGAGAATTGTTGCAATGAGGGTTTATATTTTGAGAATTTTTTGCAAAATTGGTCCAACTTTGACGGATCCGTTAAGTGTGGCCGTCAAGTGTGCATGTGTGCCGCACGTGTGGGGGGTATTTATGTACTTTCCACCTCACAGGGACCCCCATTGCTAAAACGGAAAAACCACAGGGACCAATCTTGCAACTTTTTTAAAAATCTATTTTTTTAAAACTCCATCACTAAATAATACCTTTTAACTTTTTCATAAAAAAATAAATCTTATTAAATAACTAACTTAAATATAATTTTAACACTTTTTTAACTTTTCATGATTATTTGTTATTAAAAAACTAAAAACATATTACCACTAAAACTTAAAAGGTATTATTTAGTGATGAATTTTTAAAAATTGTAAGTTTATAAAATTTTTTAAAAAGTTAAAAGGTATTATTTAGTGATGGATTTTTAAAAATTATAAGTTTATAAAACTTTTTCTATAACTATTAATATAATTAATAATTAACTTAATTTAAAATTTTGTAACATACAATTATATGTTCGTTAGGTCTCTAATAGTAAATTTATGTATACTTTTAAAATTTAATAATGGAGATATACCTTATATAAATATTTTTATTTTTGAAAACTAATTTATATATAATTTTTGTTATTATATAAGCTTAAAAAGATTGCATGTTAGGAATTTGATATTTTTTTTTTATTTTAAAAAAAGCAACTTTGTTTTAATAATATAAATGTCATATATGATATTTTAATTATCTATTCTCGTGTCAAATACACAAAAAGTTAACAACATTTTTTGAAATAAAATATGTTATTAAATAAAATACAAATAAAAAACTTATAAATTCTAATCTATAAATATATATAAAAAAAACTAGTAATTTGATATTTGCCTTAAAAAATAAAATCTTTGATATATATTCTTAGAATGTAGATATGCATTATTATGTGAATTGGAGATTAATGATAAATTGAAGTATTTATAAGTTTTAGAATTTTTAGTGGTAATATGTTTATAGTTTTTAACAATAAATAATCATGAAAAGTGAAAATTATATTTAATTATTTAATAAGATTTGTTATTTTATGAAAAAGTTAATGGGTATTATTTAGTGGTGGATTTTTTAAAAAAAGTTGTAAGATTGGTCCCTGTGGTTTTTCCATTTTAGCAATTGGGTCCCTGTGAGGTGGAAAGTACATAAATACCCCCCACACGTGCGGCACACGTGCACACTTGACGGCCACCCTTAACGGATCCGTCAAAGTTGGACCAATTTTGCAAAAAATTCTCAAAATAGGGACCCCCATTGCAATGATTCTCGAAAAGGGACCTCCCTTGCTAAAACGTACAAACCACGGGGACCAATTTTGCAATTAACTCTAAAATTTACAGACACTATGAAAAACACATAATATACAATAATAATTTTGTGAAATAGATTAAATAATGATAATGATGTGGAAATATATACGAGTATAACAAAGTAATGATGTGAAAAACTATATATGTTGGGTAAAATAATGATGTGAAATAATGATGATCAAGTTGTATAAAGCGGTGGAACTTGAACCGTATTACTGGGGTAAAATCATGTATTCACGTACAGTTTTCTGCATTTATCTTTTGTTTCTGACTTTCAGAGGGGTAAAATCACACAAAAAATTTTTTTATCTTTAAATAATATATAATTGCTAGATAAGATTCAAAAGTTTAGAGGGACTATTACCCCCTTCGGCCCTTATTATCTTCCGCCCTTGGTTGTATATACTTGTATTGTTTATTGTTTATTTGAATATAGAATGGAAAATGATCATTTCTAAAATTCTACTGGATTTAACATGGGCATTAATGTATTCGTTAGATACATTTAGATAAACACAAATTATGATTACTCAAAATTTTATAGACATAATGCACTATAACACTATTATTATTTTCAAGAAAACGATTTTAGAAGAATAAAGTATTCCAATGTCATGTAGATTTCATAGGCATGACTGCAGGTACAAATGTACAATACATGGAACAACTTACGTCTTCTACTAATCCTCCAATAATAAACGACAAACTTGAAATTTTGTTTCCACATTTAAACAGTATATCGCGTTATTACGAGTTTATGACAACTAGATTTTTGTTGATGTGTATCTATATTGATAGTTAAGTCTAAGTTACTCATTATTCATTATTCAGATGTAACTTGGTTTTTACTTATGATTGATTGAAAATTTTCAAGATTAAAAAAATAAAATTTAAAACGTTCAATTTTTTGAATAATATTATGTACAGTCGATATTCTTAACCTATAAGATAATCATATTGTAAATTCATTGTTAATTTAATTCAATACATACACATATAGCGTAGGTTTAATACGACATAACAATTTCAAAATTTGATAAAAAAAGAAAAAGATAAGTACTTCAAAAAAAGAAAATGACACTAGCAAGATTCTGATAGCGTAGGTACAAGTACAAGTCGAGGAATTAAACAAATTTATACAAGTACTTGCTAAACTCATATCGGGACTTTAACAGCAACGACTAAAAATTGGGTAAAAAACTCATGTCACTTACGTGAAAAAGACATGAGAAAAACCCTAACTGTAGAGACCATGCCACTGGTTTTTAGTCCACGGTGTTTTTGATGTAGTTCAAAACGTGCAACCAATAACAAGTAAAACAACAGTAGTTACAACCAATATTTCTAGACGAACAGTAGAGAGAAAGACTTTGAAGCCACTCTTCCCATCTGATTTTGCTCTTCCTGTCCTGTTCTTGTACTAGACAAAAGAGTGAACAACAATCGAATCGATTAATCGAACATAGTATCGCTGCTTTTGTTTGTTGGAGAAAACGTCCGCATTTCAAAATAGCCAAATGCTCCACCACGCCTTGCAATTAGTTTCTATGATTTTTTGGCCTTATTAAAAAAGTTACAGGAATCCACATGTGCATCAAATTGTTTGGAGTCGAATCAAAAGGTAAGTCAATATCAAGCCATTTCGCAATGGCATACCAAACCTAGCTTATTCGCGGTATCGCATTCGACCATTAAATCAGAAGCAGACTCAAAGATTATGGAGTACTACTTATCCAATTTCCATAAATTACTATTTGGCTACTTCTAGGAGCATAGTTTTTTCGAGACAAGAACAATATATACCTTGTTAAAAATGCATGGTACATTTTTAATTTATGATGTAGGGAGAAAAAGGGATAAAATAATCGATCCAGTTGATTCAAATAATACTCATGAACAATTCTTCGAACTATCGTTGATTTAAAAAAGAATACCGATAATCAGGGGAAATTCACACACACTAATACGCACACTCGTGTATATGGAGGAAAATATGAAATTTCATATATCAAAAAAACTCAAATTGATTTTTTAAAAAAACCTAACACCCTAATTATATTAATTTTAACACCACTAAAATAGAAAATAAATCAATACATAATTATCTTAATAAATTAAAAAGATAACTTATAAAAATAAAACATAACTAAATAAAACCACAAAAATAAAAGATCACGCTTCTCATCATTCTCTCCCTCTTCGAAAAACTCACCTTCGAGTTTGGCTCGAAACCACCGAGATCAAACTGAAGCATATCATTAACTTCATCAATCTCAGACTTTTCACCTCAATAAATTATTTCTTGAATATCAAGAAAAAGATTCAAAAACTACAGAAACTTCAAAAACTCATAACTCTTTATAGAAGACTCGAATTGGAAATCCCAACAGTCAGACCGTGTTTCACTGAGTCTTGAACAACATATCCAAAAATCAGAGAGATCCAATGATGAACGAATCCGTGTCGCCTGTTTTTCTGAAACTGCACAGATCTGGACGAACGGAAACAGATTTTTGGGTATCTTTCGAGTTGGAATGTAATCTTCTTCATCGATCTTCTCACCATATGGACAATCATCAGACCCGAACCAAAGATACCATTCATCATCCTTGTATTCATCATACACGGGCGTATAATCATAGATTATATCATCACTATGAGACATCTTGAACAGGATTTTTGGCTCTGTTACCAACTGATTTAGGGATAAAAAAGGATAAAATAATCGATCTTGTTGATTCAAACAATACCTAAGAACAATTCTTCTAATTATCATTGATTCAAGAAAGAATACCGATAATCAGGGGAAATTCACACACTAACACGCACACTCGTGTATAGGGAGGAAAATATGAAATTTCGTATATCAAAAAAACTCAAAACTAATTTTTACAAAAAAACCTAACACCCTATTTATATTAATCATAACACCACTAAAATATAAAATAAATCAATACATAATTATCCTAATAAATTTAAAAAGATTACTTATAAAAAAAAACATAACTAAATAAAACCATAAAAATAAAATATCACGCTCCTCATCAATTTAGTTAAACTCTAAAAAAAAACAATTTAAAGTTATTTGCATGTATACAAAAGATTATAAACTATAACTAATAATAATCAATCAATAAACTAAAACAGGAGTGAGACATATTTTGTCGACACGTGGCGTGTTTCTTAAGCGACACGTGTCAGTTTAAATCTTTATTTATATATTTTTTAGATTTTAGATTTCATATACAACTAAAACTTTTAATTATCTAATTGATATATATAGAGAGAGAGAGAGATTCCTAATATAATTATGGCTCTTATATTAAAAATTATATTTATTCATTATTATTATAAATATAGATTTTCATCGCCAATCTTATTTTTTACAATAAATTTAATAATTTAATATATTTATTATTAAATTAATTAATTTATATTAACATAGTTTTTTTTAATAGTATATAAATTCAATTTTCTTATTAGATTTAAATTAAACTCTAACTAACACATTATAACCATATTTGATTGATTTTTTTTCTCATTAATAAAATTGTCTATTTTTATTTCTTAATTCCTCATCTCCTGTCAGTTATATTACTTATATAATAAGTTATTAGCATAAATACTTCAAAAATTGAAGTTTACGATCCGTAATTACAAGACTATTTGTCGTCATCCACTATGCTTACAAGTTCTAATTTTGATGTGATTGTAAAAATTTAATGTAAATCCAAAACTTTAACTAAACATATATTATATTTATCAATATTGTTTATTATAACTTAGTTTCGATCATCAGTTTATTTTAACCACACTTTATTTCGTACTCACGAATCATGTATGAGGCATATTCATATTTCCTTATGATACAATCTATATAAATACCGTGCATCGTACGGGTATTAGGACTAGTAATATAATAGTAATATGCTACGAGAAACTATTTAAGAACATATTGTTAACGAATGGAATCAAGTTTTGGTTTTTATTATTCATTGCTTAAACGAATTACAAGAGTCCTCTATTTATACAAGTAATTGAAATAATTTATGGAAACTAAGATCAATGTGGCCGACTCTATTTTCCTAGACTTTGGACCCTATTCTGGACCGAATCTATTTCTTGTGGGCTTGAGCTTGAACTTGTATCTAGGGATGTGATAAATCGATTCTGATCCCACTTTATCTAACACATATTACTACTAATAGTATTTGAATTATTATGTGTTCAAGTAACTTTTGACTTATTTGGAACGATTAAGCTTAACTACATATATAGTGTTAGATATACGGTTTTACCCATTTTGATAATGCAGATAATCCTTACTTATTTTGACAATGCAAACAATCCATATCAATCATTAATCGAGTCAAACAATTGAAAATGATTGACCCTACTAGCATTTATGTGAAGAAAATAATCAAAAACTCATGTCTCATGTCCAAACACGGAATTCATAGCAAAGAGTTAGCCTAATGGTAAAGAAAACACTTAATAACCTTATAGTTTAAGGTTTGATTTCTGCTTGACATAAAAATTAATTTCTTTAAGGTATCCGTTATCAATGAAGTCTGAATTCACATGTGAATTTTAAATACGCGGGTTCGATCCTTCGGAATACCCATATCATGTGGAGATTAGGATGAAGATATTTTACCGACTCATACGGGATAAGTCGGCGGGTATCCAATTGGGGCTAGGGTTTCCTCTATTACCCTTTTTAAATACATGAAATAAAATCATTCACCAAAGAACATACAATTAATTACTGCATTAAAGATTTTACAGTGGTTAAACCTCCACCAGCTTACTATTGTTGCGACAGGAGGATGTTATTATTGTACCAAACACAAGTTATTGTTGCCAGAGAGCAGTATATTGCTCCTTCAAACCAATACATTCTTAGAACACTCATCAATTGAAGCAGGTTAACCTTTACTTTTTTAGTTATTATATATCAGATAGAGTAATGATTTCTAATATCACTTTTGTATTTTTTTTTTATATATCAAACTAAAATAAAGTAATGATAAATAGCATGTGACATGTGAATAGATAAAAGATCCTTTAAATTGGTCCAACTTTATAGGTAAAGTTAAAATAACTTGAACTAAAGGATTAAAATCAATGTTTTTTTTTTAATTATTAAAGTTAGTTTCGATTCAGACGTGTTGGAGAAAATTTTAACCAACAAACCTCCAACCCCCTTCTCATGGAAAATACCTTAAGATGAGAAACCCAAGACTCAAACCCGGGCCTTTGGAAAAAACTCACTTCCGGAGTCCATATAGTGGATTTAATTCAATGGTGAAGATGATATATTTAACTATAAAGTTAGATTCAACTTTTGAGGATTCTTATACCATGTAAACAACCTTGATTTCATAGATGGTTACCTTTTAATCAGGTAATATGATATTGGGTAACTCATATTATTGATCATATAACCTTTTTAAACCCAAAAATTCGGCTTCTTATGTTTTTCGATTTCATTAAAACTTATAACCATGTAACCATTCAGTTGATTTTGTGACCCTATGTATCGATTGGGTTGTCCCAAAATGCTCAACTTAATTAGAGGTATTTTTGATCGAGGACCCATAGAGTTGAACAATAATATCATCCAATTAGCTAGGTCTTGTGACCATATATATATCGATTGGGTTTTATATCCTTCCATTTCTCAATTGTAGCTCCGTCTTGTTCGTAATCACCATATTCTGTGTTAAAGGGCATTAAGCCTAGTGACATAAACATGATCTTTCTATCAATCCAAATCTCACTGGTGACAATACATATAATTATTTTGTGTAGACCTTAATCTAAGTTTCACTGAAGCCGATAAGTATAAAAATTAGGTGATTTTATGTGTAAGTCACATGAGTACCTCTTTACTGGGACATTTCCAAAGCCCCGTATAATACATAAAAGGTAGGCCCTCTATGTACGAAAATAATTTTAAGAAATAAATATTACAAAAAGTTGTATATTTTTTTTCAAAGCAAACCAATTTACTCATACTTCTAAGTCACATGAATGTTTAAATTAAACTCAGAATTCTTTAAAACTTCTCAATAATTTATCTTTACAAATGCAGAAAGTGTGACTCAGATAATCTTAAGGTCAAATATTTCATCAATAAACCACCAATCTCATATGAAAAAAAAATGGATATCTAACAGATGAATTACAAGTAGCTACAAGTATCAAATCAGTTTCTCGAGGACAATGCTAGCAAAATTTTTATATTATCTTCCAATCTTCCATACGCATAGATGGATAAGTGAATTATGATAATTTGATATAATGAATAATAATATTGCATAAGTTTTAAAATCTCAAAAAGCTTGTTACAACTTAGTATTTTTATAAATTGATTTTTTTTTTCCACATTTTACGTTTGAGTATTTGATGGATAAGTGAGTTATGAGAAAAAGTAACTCTCAAATGCCATCTTCCACGGTTTTTGGGTCCCAATACCGTCTTCGACGGTGTATGGGGGAGGTTGATATGTAGACAGCCTTACCCCCACCAAAGGTAGAGAGACTGCTTCCAGGTTCTACCATAGGTAGAAAAGGACCTCCAACCTTGCTGGGCATGAGGATCGAACCCATGACCTCTGTTTCCAGAGGCATGAGCTCCATAAGTGAGTTATGAGAATTTGATGTAATCAATGATATTGTATCATAGATGCAAAACGATTGTTTGAACGGTAATGCACTAAAAATTTGTATCATTTTAATAAGTTGGTTAAAAATGATTTACATCAAAATCAAAATTTATACTATTTAATTGATTTGATTTGATACATAAAATCGTAGATGCCCTTATTGATAGTGGACATATACGGGCATAATGTATATGATTTGACATCATACAAGATGCAATGCAACCACCAAAAACCTTTTTTTAAACGTTTGTTTCACCAGACAGCTAGTCGTTACAATCAATTGGACAGACATTAATTAGCGATCGATTCACGAAATCAGGGAACCATATGGGAAGGAAAATTGAGCTAAAAATATCAATTTTTGTCTCTCGTATTCTTAAAATCAACATAAAAATATCTCGTCCCACTTGAAAATTTCGCTAGATATTAGTATAGGTGTTCGTTCTAGCATTTATCATTTCCATAAGAAAAAAAAGACTACATTGATATATAAAAATACATTATTTATTTATAATAGATAATTGATGTTGCAACAGAAAGGAAAGAGAAGTACGAATTTGATGGATACAAATTCAATAAGAAAAGTACGAATATGATGGATACAAATTCAATATTGATAAATTTATCTTGCAGCACAAGGATAAAGAAGTACGAATTTGATAGATACAAATTCAATATTGAAAATTAAATTCCTTGTGTATATAGCTTTAAATGAATTGCTGTTTTCCTGGAGGAATAAATGTGTTCATATATCGCATTACAAATGATGTTGTACAGTGAAAGGTTAAAATGTAAATAGCTTATCTCCACGTGGGAGTTGTTTTTAGGATCTATCTAAATGATAAACAAAGATCTTCGACCTTTATATGGGGTGAGAATTTAACCTTTGACTTTTTGTTTCCAAAGATATTGACCACTTAATCCAACCATGTTTATTAACTAGGTGAAACTCCGTGCGTTGCACCGACCTATTTTATTTTCTACATAATTCATCGTAAATGACATGTAATAAAAATATATATTCATATAGATTCAACAACAAAATATTAACAAAACTAAATGTGTTAAAATTTAAAGCACTATCATATAAGAGATTGTTAAGAATCAAAGGTGATCTTTATTAGATCTATCTTCATTCCTTGAAATAATTCATAAGTAACACAATAAACGAAGACAATAGCTAATTTGTTGGCTCATCGCAAAGTTAATCTGCATCAAGTATGAGACAGAGTGACCCGACTACAAGATATTCAAATATTAAGTTTTTTTGGCATATAAAAACATAAGAAGTTAAATTAAAATCAAAACTACATTGTATATGTTAAGATGTTTGTCTCATTTACAAAACATTATCTCGTTTAAACACATATAGGGCCTTGTTGAAAGCAAATTCTAGTTGCAACAGATAATAAATATATGGTGAATCACCTATTGTAAGGCCACTGTCAAATCATATGAACACTCAATTATGTTAGAATATTTGAAGTGATCAATTAGTTACCAATTTAAAAGCCTTGATCGTTTATTACTCATTGATCTTATTACTCTTTAGAATTTTTATATACAAAAGTTGAACCAAAGTTGAAAATCCATATAAAAAGAATGGAAGTCGCAAGTGAGTAAAAAAAACAGGTTTATGTCTCATCTCATATGGCTTTATTTGATAATTACCATGAAATTGATTTTATAAAATTAATATGTAGAATTTATAAGTATGCCTTCATGTGAAACTCATAACATGTACAATTAGAAAGAAAAAAAAGGTATAAAATTTGAATCTCATGACAAGTACCAACATAGTGAAGGTACTTAAATAATATAAACTAAACAAAGGTTAAATGTAAAATAAATTATAGATAACACAATCATCCTTGAAAATAACATATTTTCATGGATAAATAGTCTTGTCATCATTATCTGAATCTGAAACATTAAATCTGTGTTTGTTTTTTACTGTTAAAATGATAACTTACAACTAACTATAACTAAAGATGGGATTTATTAAGTAAAAATCAATTTTGGCAAACTCTGTCTTCGACTTTTGTCGATAGTCCTCAAGTAAAAATCAATTTTGGTAAACTCTGTCCTTGACTTTCGTCGATAGTCATTGCAAAACATATAAATATCCAACGAAATAAGTTTAATGCTAGATTATCTCCATTATTTTGACAGAATAATATTTGATATTAATAAATGAAAATTTAGTGCTACTGTTAATGCTTGTGAGTTAAGAATATGATGAATTTAATATTAAAATTAAAATTAGAAACATCAATAAAGCATGTATATATCTCATTATATGTCCAACCTTGTAACATAAAAAATTGTGGATAAATTCATCAAATAGAAATTGAAATGATAAACCAAAACAATGAATGGTATATCAAGCATTTAGGGTTTAAATGTTTTTCAAACTAACAATTTTTTTAGTTTTATACGAGTAGTAGTTATGATACGTAAATCACAATTGTATCAATATTACTTTTTATGTGTATTAATGAAAAAATCTTTCCAAGTATCAATTTTAATAAAATCTAACTAATTTGAAATAAATAAGAAACCTTGTGAGTTGTCATTTCGTAAAATAAAAGTGGAATTATATACGTGTGAGTCCAAACACTATTTATTTATTACACATGGCATTACAGAAGTCAAGGTTGTTTATTAATTATGGATCTCAAAACATAAACAAAACATCATGTAGTTCAATTGGCAAATAAGCCTACTCTTTAACATGGAGGTTTTGGGTTCTAACCCCATCTCTAGCATCTTTAAATAAATTTTAATAAAATATGACACTAACTCTAAAATGCTTTTGTGGTGGCTGACTAAGCAAAATAGGTGCATATGTGAATGTTGACATGTCTTTGGGATC
This sequence comes from Erigeron canadensis, assembly GCF_010389155.1. Classification (NCBI taxonomy): domain Eukaryota; kingdom Viridiplantae; phylum Streptophyta; class Magnoliopsida; order Asterales; family Asteraceae; genus Erigeron; species Erigeron canadensis. The sequence goes on from NC_057766.1 coordinate 4,386,783, forward strand.
GATATGGTGCCGCCACATAAGAAAATGTTGACGTGACAGGCTCAGAGAGTGCCACGTAAGCACTTTCTGATATATATATATACTAGGTCTTTTACCCACACGATATGCGGTTGTTTAAAATAGTTCATGTTGTTTATATATTATATGAGTATAAATAATAACTTTTAACAATTCTAACTTGTATCTTAAACATATATACATAAATCTATATTTATTGGTAATGGAAATATTTTTATATATATTGAAATATATAAATCCAAAGTATAATTGTTATTATATAACTATTAGTCGCTTAATAAGTAAACATAATTATTATTATCTAATATAACACGTATTATACTTCACGCAATATTAATAAACATAAATTTAAATTAAATTGTAATGTAATGTATGATCATAGCAATGTATTATTTTTACAAACTGATATATAATTGTAATGTAATGTATGACCATAGCAATGTATTATTTTTACAAACTGATATATAATCCATTAGAATAGAATATCTATCATACTCATTCAAATAAAATACTTTAATGAAGATTACATCATCAAATAATGTATTTCGTAAAAGATGAAAAACTTTAAAATAATAAAAAACCATATTAAAATTACAATGAATTAAGTAGGGGAAAGAAATATGTGTTATTTTGGTAGGTAAAATCGTATTCCTAATTATATGATTAATATTAAATCAATATAAATATAATTAGAACCTGGAAACAAAATATTAGCTTGAGAAAAAAAAATCCCACGTTAAATAGAATCTTGAGTTTTTAGTGTTAAATAATATCTTGAATTTTTAGTTTTATTTTATGTATTTTTTCATAATTAAATTATTGGCAAAAAAATTATGAAAATGCCGCATAGGCTATATCCTACGTGTCAATGTTATAAGATAGGTTTGAGTTGTAGAGCTTTTAGAATCGTTCGGTTAACTATTGTTTTAATAAATATATAGATATCGCATTATCATTCTTAAAGACACTACTTGTATAAAAGTCTTATTTTCTAAAGTACTTTGAATGGAACTTTAGTTTTAATTGATTTTGCTAGAAGGTAACCCGCGTGATGCGACGGGGTAAAGATGGCAGCGGTGAAGGGTGTTGGTGGCGTGCAATAGTGGCGATGGCGGTGACGATTGGTGGTGACGGCGTTGGTGTCGACGACTGGTGGCGGTGGTTATTAGCAGCGGTGGTGGTGGCGACGTCGATTGAGAGTTTCAACAAATTGTTACAATCAGTTCTCACAATTTTATATAAACTTTTATGGGTAGTTAGCTAGTCGGGTAGAAAAAAACTGGATACAAAATTATAACTAAATAGAGAGAGGTATTTTAGGGATGAAAAAATGCTTAAAATCTTAAAAGGGATAGATTTTTTTTAGCCAATGGGTTGATGACTCATTTGTAAGGTCTTAGACCTTGGAGAAATTTATCAAGATTCGAATCTCACTTTTTACATTTGTATGAGTGAAATATTATGTTGTTCGAGTTCTATATATTGCCCAATTAAATATTATTATGGTATCTCGGATGATAACTAATAACCAAACTATAATTCTTTTTACGGGTTTTGATTTTTATTTTAATTAGAACTATATTTTATAATAATGTTAATTATTTTCTTTATTTATTGATGATTTCTCTCTATATAATTATGACTTATGAGAAGATAGAATATGATTGATGCTACTTGACATTCTCTTTTACTTGTTACATAACTTCTATCTTACATGTTTGCTTCATGTCATTCCATCTTTATATGTCATCTAATATGCATAAGTGTCATCTTAACATAGTTAAAGTTATTATGTTTAAATAATAAAAAAAGCCAAGCAACCACTTATATTCGAAACTAATGTTATTGTTACAAATGCAATAGTATACAAACAGTTAAAAGAAATGAAACGTTTGAAAATAACTCAATTGTCTTTAATGAACTTTATTTTAAAGAAATATACTTAAAAAATTTGCACAATTTGTCTTTAATCAATTAACCTATATGTTAAATTATTATCTTATTAATTTACACTTTAAATTCTTATCTTTAAAAATGTCTTCACTACTACTTTTACAAAAATCTATCCCATTCGGCGTAGCCATCATCAATAGCGTCGCTATCACCACTAATCATTGCTGCCATCGGAACACGGTTACATCTATCCTCACCGTATTACGCAACCAGGCGATAAAAAAATGTTGCCTCAAAGTGTTTACGTGTAGCATTTGCTAAGTTACGCTTCTTTTAAATAGTAGTGAGAGGCACGCGTGACAGCTAGTCAAAGAATCAGACGAAGGGGGAAGGTACAAGTAGGACAAAAGGAATTGTTATGGTCAACTTCAACCCCTTTAATCTATTTTAGTTAACAGTTTCAACCCTACAACTACTTCATAGCATAAGAATGATCATATATTTTATTTATTAAACTAATGAAGTGATGATGACATGGACTAATCTTAACTTGACATATATATAAATATATAAAAATTAAATGATAGTGTGAAAAAATAATGTTTGAGCTGCTAGTACCTAGTAGAGATGGTGTCACTTTCACAGCTCCTTCAAACAAAAATACAATATATACACGTAATAAACTTCAAGATACAAGATATAAAAAGGCTACACTTATGTTATGTCATATACTCGTAGTAATTAACACTACCTATCGACAAACTTATTAATCTTTTAGTAAATTATCTTTGTGTTGTTTTTTATTATCATTTGTTTGCTTCTATGGTAGTTATATATTTTCATGATTGTCTAATTTAGACCAAATAGAATATCTCATCTGTTTATAACATGTATTGTTTATAACATTTTAAAGATAAGATAAATTATTAAATATATAAATCTAAATATAAAAAATATAATTAAAAACAAATTTAAAAGAATATACTTATAACACATATATTATATCTTATCTTACATACAATTATGTTGTTTAAACATAATTATACAATTATGTTGTTTAAACATATATTGTATCTTATCTTTTGATAAAATTTTGTAGATAATAATTAATATGTTAAAAAAAATTTAATTAACTAAATGATTAAAAGTTTTAAAAAAATCCTCTGATGGCTAAAAATAAATATAAATTATGTATTTAGGACTAAAAATGTAAATTATTGATGAAAAACAAAAAAAAATGTAAATTAATGAGACTTTTTCTACAACTATTAATATAATAATATATTTGGATAATGATTATTAGAATTTTTAATTTATAATTAAATTAAATAATAAATTTGATAAAATTGAACGATTTGATTGGTTAATAAGACATTAATTCAACTGTCTAATAGTATATATTAAAATTAAGATTAAGATTAAGATAAGATTAAAATTAAGATTAAAATTAAGATTAAGATGGAAAGATATTATTTTTCAATAATTTTCAAGTAATTAATTTGTATTTGGTTGGAACTGGAAATATAGGGGGGGATATGAAAATAATCACAACAATCGAAGAAAAAAGGCCCCGAAAGTCGCGATCCCTGAAAAAAGCATATCGAAAGAAGCTCTTTTTACATTCCTCGTAACCCACGTGCTAATTTGCGCCGTATGTTGCCAGTTTTCTCTTCCCATCAACTCTCTCTTTCTATACATTTACGATTTGATACATATACACTTTTCATATTTATTATCATTATTATTTTTTTTTTCTTTTGCAAAGACATCCATTCAGCGTACCCAAAACAGACCACAAATTAACATACCACTATGATCTAATATTATAATGCATAAAATTAATACAAAATGTTTCTTAATTCATGAAATTAATGATGCATATATACTATGCACTGAATGTCTTAAATCTTATATATTTAATATATTTTAAATAGTTTTGAATATTGTCGTGTGTATATGGGTCTAAAAATAGTTAAACTAATTGGCCTTCAAAAAAAAGTTAAATAAATTAATTAGTAATATTATTCAAAAAATAAACACTTATATCTTTTTTAATTTTTTTCCTTATAATTTTATTTATATAATAGAATTATTATCGAATGTAACTTAATACAATGATTGCACTTGTCAAATGTAATCATAAAACATGTTTAAGAAGGCTCACACAAATTTGTAGCGTCATATCGAATAGTACTTAGACCTAAAATATGATGACTACTGATAACACATAACACACTTTTTTAATAAATATAGATTAAACATGTGACATAAATCTGTCTTTATTTTTACATTGATTTTTGTGACTTAATGATATGCTTGTTGTTTTAGTATCATCAAATATTTTATATTACTCAATACGAAATGAAATTAAGATCATATTCAATAATGATTTAGGATGCGACACGATACGTGAGAGGTGTACACATATACGAGCTAATACTAGCATGATATCCGGCCATACGACGATGGCTTCTTGGTGGCGACTCTTACCGGTGTCGGTGGCTTGAGGCGGTGTGGATTGATTTAAATGTAATTTAATAAAGATGATAATAATAGAAATATATTGAACGATAAGAGTTTAGGGTGTTAACTAGTAAAAATAAGGGTTTATGGTGTAAATTAGTTCATTAAAAATCAATTTTTATAAGTCTTTTTTAAAAAAAGGTTCATTAATTAGCTTAATTGACATTTCTAATGTGTCACTTTTTTTTTTTTTTAACTATTTATAAAAAGAAGATTTAGAAAAAAAAGATTAGCATTTTTATTTTTATAAGGTAATCAATGAGCTAATTGGAAAATGTTCAATTGGAACATGAAAACGTGACTATAAATTGGTCCGACCCACTTCTCATTCAATTTGTGGGAATTTTTCTACTCTTGGGGACGCCCTCTCTCCTCTCCAACGGCTCATTCTCTCTAAGATCCAAATCTAGATCCGATTGAGACTGTGATTGTGATTGAGAGGTTGAGATTGAGAGTTTGAGATCGAGAGGATTCCGGTTAAGCTTCCACTCCGGTGGATCTAACCCTATTTTTCACCTCGGGCCGGAGGTCCCTTCCACTTCGATGGATCCGGAAGCAGCATCTCTACCATTGTGTAGGGGTAAGGTCTGTCTACATCATACCTCCCCCATAGCCCGGCTTATGTCGTGATTGGGTACCTTGTTGTTGTTGTTGTTGTTGTTGTTTCTACTCTTGGGGACGGAGTGAAAGAAGGGAAGGAACGACTATGTAGGCTTTTGCTTACCGAAAGTTCAAATCTCTTTCTTTCCTACCATCACCTAATTTACTATCTTATTGACCACAATATATATAAGGTTTGAGGGAATTTGTTTCCTCGCGAGGTCAATGAGCAGCTCCACATTGGTGTATCCATATTTATCTAGTTGACCTTTGGTTGGTTTCATCAACATATAACTCGAAATCTTTACTAGGTTGATGGGCATGTAAATAACTTTATTTATTCCTACATTGCTAAATTCCATATTAATTTTATTATACCATATAATATCTTAGATCACATTTGGTGTTGTATGATTAAAAAGACCGACATGTAGATCATCCTCTTTTTATTTAATGCGTCTAATTAAAAAAACATGTATGATAGTTCGTAAATCGTAATATTGTTCAATTCAATCGTAGATCTTATATAACTTAAGGCAAAATAAATAGGGTGAAATACTTCAACTTAATTGAAAGTGTGCATACATATTTCAATTGTGGATTTTATATGTAACTTGAGGCAATGTAAGGTGAAGTATTTTTTCACTTAGAAAGTGTTCATACACATAGGTCATACTATTTTGAACGTTAAAATCGTCACCACTCTTTAATGTTACATACATATCCTATAAACTGATATTGTTTCCATGAATTGCGATGAAAAAGAGGAAAAATTGTATGATATCATTGTCTAATATAGGAAAACACTGGTCTCACTTCTCTTGAGTAGAAGTACGTGATGTTAGTCTCACCGTTCACAATATCACATGTTGACCCATGTCGAACAAGGGCGATCAAAAGTGCAATAAGTCTTTACATTCTAAATTATGTAAACTCGTTATAACCATTTACAATTAATTAGTTCAACCAAACGCTATAAATTTGTTAAATAGTAAGTAGTATAACAACTCACTCGAATACTATGTGTCTAATAATAATGCTTTATTTAATTTATAAAGTAAGTAAATTACATCATAGATGCATACATATCCCCCGAACAAGCAATGTATCTAGATTATTTTTAATCAAAACTACATACATCATTATTCGTTATACTATCCAATTGTTAAATGTTTATAATATAAAAAGCATAATTCAGTCATACTGTATAAATGCTCAATGTTTATAATATAAACCAACAAGGAGTTGAGCTAATAATATTTTTTTTTCTTTTATCATCTTAAGTTTACAGGTTCGATTTTCGTTTTATACACACAATAAAAACAATTCTCATAAGATACCCGTTATCAATGAAAGAATGAAGCCTAGTCGCATATTTAAAGTTATGAAGATGCGAGTTTGATCTTTCAGGGTGCCCTAATCATGTAGGATTAGGATGAAAGTATTGTATCGACATCATATGGTTCATGGTGAGTCAATGAAAATCTAATTGTTACACCAAGGGTAAGGTTCCTTTTTTATCCTTTTTTTCATTGTTTATAATATAAAAACATGAGGAAAGGTTAAATTAAACATGCACTACGTATCTAAAGTAAAGCAGAGAGGGGAATATATAAAATTCTGGGGGAGGTTATGTAAAATTCAGGATACTATGTATGTTTATCAAATTCAAAGGTTTAATTTGTAACTTTTTTTAAAGTGACAGTACCTAAGCTTAGGTAAAGTCCACAGTACATAACATTTTCCTTAAAAACATTATTAACAAGCGGTGGAGTCGGATTTGATGTTAAAATGGATCGGTTGTTTAATTGAGAAAGATTAAATATAAAAGTCATGTTAATTTAACAAGTGTAGCAAAAATTTATAGGACAAACACCCTCAAATTTCTTACTAGTTCTGTTTTTGTTAACAAAGTATGTACTAATAGAGTACTACGTCATATATTCTTAAATACACACACCAAATAATTTATAAATAAACGTAACCGAATATAAAGTTGACAGTATTATATTAATACAACAAAAGTACAAGATACATGTAATAATATAGTACCAAATTCCGTATATGAAATGTAATAAAAAAATAGTATTAAATACTATTGTAAGAATTTGTCTTTCCTAGAGAGAAAGGTGATGTATAGAAGTTAACTACCAATATTTTAATAAAACACTACTCTCTCTCTTGTCTTGTTTGATCTTTGAAAGTGTGAGTTCGTTTTCGTGTATCTATACTCTTTCTCTACTTTTCTCTGTTTTCTGTACATATAAGAATAATATATATATTATATTTAAAAAAGAGAAGAAAAAGAATCTTGAAATTGCAGAGTTGAAAGCTACAAATGTAATCACCTCATTATACAGAAAGTGTGTGACAGCACAGGTTAATAAAGATAGATTTTAGCATGCACTTTTTTTTTTCTTTTTGCTTTCTTTCTAGTAGTAAAATTATTTGAATATCCAATGGTTATATCTATGTTGTGTTGTGTATATATATATATTGTTTGTTTGTTTGTGGAGTGAAAATCAGTAGTATTATGACCACTTTCACAGAAAGGTGATTGCTTTTTTTCATGGAGGACCCTATAATCACTCATACACAATATAGCACTCCTAATGCTTTGGTAGGCGTGCTTAGATGCCCAAATAAACAGTAACTTTATTTTATTTTTTTAAAATTTTAACTTTTAGACTTTTGGGTGTTGTTTATTTTGATTATAAAGATAGCCCCACCTTAGATTTTTGCAGGCTTATGTTTTTTTGTTGTGTGTTTTTGGGGGCATTTTCTGTGTGTGTGTTTTGGATTGTATGTTAGATTCCTTTGTGTTTGCCCCCTAAAATAAACCATCCTTTCTCCATTTCATTTCTTTTGTTTTTATTTTTTGTTGTTTCCTAAGAAATGTGACAAGGCTTTCTTTTTGTTTTTGCCTTATGTTGGTGGGGTTTCTTTGTTCCTTCATGTTGTAAAAACCTATGGATTTATGGTCAAATTTTGGTCAAGTTTAGATTTTTGTTGTCAAGATTAAAACTTTATCACATTTATGATATGGGTATTGAAGATTTTGTTATGAATAGATAGATTTTGGAATAATTATGAGGGGGGCCTTATTTTCTTGTTTTAAAAGTTGTTGATGTAGAAAGGAAGGAACTTTGAACTATTATGTCCACCATTGAAGAGAAGCTTAATTCAACAGGTGTGAATAGTGGGGCACACAATTTACTTGAAGAAATGAAATTGTTGAAGGAAATGCAGGACCATTCTGGTAAAAACAATCCCTTTCTTTTTCTTGTTCTCCAAAAAGAATTCTGTTTTTTTTTTTCAAGATTTGGAAACTGGTTTTAGTTTCTGAAGATTTTGCTCCAAAAACAAGATTTTTAGAAATTAATTTGAGTTATTCTGTTAAAATATATGTAGTGTTAAAGAAGCCAATAAATTCAGAGCTATGGCATGCATGTGCTGGGCCATTGGTTACTCTGCCACAGGTGGGAAGCCTTGTTTATTACTTCCCACAAGGACATAGTGAACAGGTTTGATCTCCATCATTTGCATTCTATAATGCTTAAATATTACTTTTTTGTTGAACAAATCTTTAATATGATATGTAAAATTTTTGATTATTATACCAGCTTCTTTACTTGAATTTTGCTTTAGTTTGAAATCTTGTTCTGTGTATTTTGTTGTTATTGTTGCTTGAACTTGTAAAGATCTTTTGTCATAGAATTCTTTCTTTGAATATTTTGTTATACCCTTGTTTTTAACCCATCTATAAATTAAACCATCTTTCTTAATTTAGAATCATGAAGTGTTCCATATTAGTTTGAGTTTAAACACTGCAATAACCATCTTTTTTGTTAAATATAAAAAGATACAATTTTTTTTATCTTAAAATCACTATTTGGGAAACCAGAAAGGTCTCTATCTCTCTCTCTAAAATTATACTCCATTTGGCTAGTTGAGTTGGATTATGGGTCTTGACTAAGAGAATTGTGTTTACCAGGTTGCAGTTTCGACCAACAGAACCGCAACATCTCAAGTTCCTAACTATCCGAATCTACCATCTCAACTGCTGTGCCAAGTTTTAAATGCTACGTTACATGTATGTTCCCTTAATTTCTGTAAAATTCTATGTTAGTCTTTTTAACTATCTTTATAACTTACTTAGTATCTTTTTGTACTTTTGTTGTTTGAATAGGCAGATAAAGATACAGATGAGATCTATGCCCAAATGAGCCTTCGACCTGTGAACTCGGTGAGCTAAATATGATGGTGTCAATTGACCGTAATGTTTGACTTTTTGAGTGTCAACTTAACTTCAAAGATTGACTTTTGTGGTCAACTTAATCTCAAGGCTTGACTTTTGAGCGTCAACTTAACCTCAAAGTTTGACTTTTTGAGAGTCAACTTAACCTCAAAGCTCATAGTTTCGGAGATATTAAAGGCATCTTTAAGATGAAAGCTTAACCTAACCTTTTACTTAGATTCTGAATTAAGAAAGTACTTTTTATGTAAATAGATTTTACATTTCTAATTGAGTGATTAACTCTGTAAATTCTTTTACTTCTTTCTTATTGCAAACTGATCATCAATCTTTAGTAAATAAGGGAACACTTCAAATATTTGCAATAAAAAGTGATTTTGAACAAAGAGTAAACATGTGACTTGACACTTTTGTTTCAAACTGATTGTTTTTTTTTTTCAACAAATAATTTATTCAACTTTTTAAATAAGTGAAATACTGAGTCTTGTAAAGAATTTAATCATTAAGATTTAGATATTGGACTGAATGTGTTTGGCATTCAGGAAAAAGATGTTCTTCCGATACCAGACTTTGGGATGAAGCCAAGTAGACATCCAACCGAATTCTTCTGCAAGACATTGACACCGAGTGATACAAGTACACATGGTGGATTTTCCGTACCTCGTAGAGCAGCAGAAAAACTCTTTCCACAATTGGTAATGTTTCGGTTCTGTTATTCCCATTGTTTCTAATACTCTTAATATGTTGTAAAAATGATTATTTGAGTTAGGCTTACTACGATCTTAAACTCGCCCGTGCTGTATTTCTTCAGGATTTTTCAATGCAACCTCCCACTCAAGAGCTTTTTGTTCGGGATTTACATGATAACACATGGACATTCCGTCACATATACCGCGGTGAGCATTTAACCCACTTTTCAGCATGTTTTCTAGTTGGAAACAATGGAAAACAATATGTAAAGTGTCATGTATTCTTCCTAGCTGGTTGGGAAGGAAAACAAAGCTATAGTTCTATGATCTCTACCCATCTTGTGATGTTTTGAAGTGACATTTAGCCAAATTAATTTACAAGTCATTTTCTATCTCATTTTGGCATTATAATTGAGTCAATGAGTTAATATTCATTTGTCTTTTTAATGCAGGGCAGCCAAAACGGCACCTACTGACTACGGGCTGGAGTATGTTCGTTGGTGCAAAAAGGCTAAAAGCAGGTGATGCTGTTCTATTTATCAGGTACAATTTGGTTCTATTTATAGTTGATTTATGAATTTTATTTCACGTGTTCAACTTTTCATCAAATGTTTAAAAGGTTTTTTAACAATATGGAAAAAGTAATGGAAAGCTTGTTTATGAAAAGCAATGATACTAATATATGGTAGAAATGAGCAAACAAGTAATTTAATTAAAAAAAACTTCCTTAAGAAGACAGATGTTGAAATTACCACGTGAGATCCTAAAATGTAGATAGCTGCAGATTTCTTTGGGGTGGAGATATTGTGTCATTTCCTTGTTTCAACCCCGAAGTTAAATCGAATTAACAACCAATGTAGCCATACAATGACTTCAAGCAAACAACAAAAAGGACATGGCAAGTGCACATGATGATTGTGACGGGCATTTTTGTCTTTATTATTTGGTAGCTAATTTGGATATAAAAATTTGATAGGGCAAAACAAACATTTAAAGTTACAAAATTTTTCCCTCTTAAACCTATTTTGTAACGATCAATAAACTGATAAGCTAGTGTCTTTAGACAAATTTCGAGTCACAGTTCAATACTGATATTGTTCGTGATTTTTGGTTTCTAGGGATGAGAAGTCACAATTATTGCTGGGAGTACGACGAGCTAATCGTCAACAAACGTCTTTGCCATCTTCGGTTTTATCTGCGGATAGTATGCACATTGGAGTCCTTGCTGCTGCCGCTCATGCTGCGGCCAATCGAAGTCCCTTCACGATATTCTACAATCCAAGGTAACTTTCTTATAATGTCAAATGAATAATTAATGTGTTACTTTTAATGTAAAAAAGAAATTTTTTTTAGCACAAGTAGAACCTGGCCCGGTTGGGTTTTCCCGTGAAAACTGTGCACTTTTTTGGAATGTCATATTAATAATCGATCTGCCACTGTTAAATAAGATTACGAGAACAAAAATCATTTTTACCATTTTCATTTTAGATGAAATGTCTACCAAATCAATCCATAACTAGTTAATGGTTCAATATTGTTACCTCTAATGTAAACTCAAATATTGCCCCTGTTATTAAGCAAATCTATCTATTCATTTAGGGCATGTCCTTCGGAATTCGTTATTCCATTGGCGAGATATCGGAAGTCTATTTATGGGACACAACTTTCCGTAGGCATGCGTTTTGGAATGATGTTTGAAACCGAGGAATCTGGAAAACGCAGGTATGTGTATGACAAAAAAGTTATTTTTGTGAGAAACGATCTGACATCTCTGTAGAAATCACTACTTAAGAGATCTCTTGGGTGGATGGCCATTTGGTGTATGTAACGCATTGATTATGTTAATCAATTTTTTTGTTAATGGTTTAATGCAGATATATGGGCACAATTGTCGGTATAAGTGACGTGGATCCATTAAGATGGCCTGGCTCCAAGTGGCATAACCTCCAGGTAACTAGGGCATCCTGTAAATAATAATATTGAGAGTCTCATAGGACTGAAAAGATACTGTCACATCGACTGTATCATTTTTTTTACGTATATTGGCATTATGGAAGTAAATTTAATGCAACACCTGTGCGTCTCATTAAATTAGGTGGAGTGGGACGAGCCAGGGTGTGGTGATAAGCAAAGTAGAGTGAGTCCATGGGATATCGAGGCCCCCGAAAGTCTCTTCATCTTCCCTTCTCTTACTTCAAGTCTTAAACGGCCGTTTAATTCTGCTTTTCTAGGTGAGTTTCATTATGTTTTACTCGCAACACATTATCTGTCAACTAATTATCTTGTGTGAATCAAGTTATTGCAATTTGATCTCTACACTTTTAAGTGTTCACCTATTTTTTGAGTTACATGCTTACAAATTTGATCAATTATTACTCCATATCTAAGTTATAATTACATGTTTGTTGTAGTTATTTCGAGTTTATTTGAAAAACTTTTGAGTGGCGTTTGTTTATATAAATATATCAGGAGCACAACCTGAATGGGACAATATGGTAAACCGGCCATTCATGCGGGCCCCGGAAGCCTTGAATGGAAACTTTTCGAACCCTTCAATGTCCAGCTTATGGTCGGAACAACTGATCAAGATGTTAATAAAACCTCAAAATGGTAATAATATGGCGCCCAGTTCACCTATTGTTCAAGAACCTTTTCTTGGTAACAGGACCCAGTTACAAGTTGAAAACCGCCCCCAATTTCAACTTATTCAACCAAACACCACCACAGCCGCCACCGCCACCGTCACCACCACCAACACCACAAGCACGAACACTGTCGTGATGTCAAACACCCAACCGCAATCCAATTCAAATCTTCATGGAAACCAACATCAGCAACAGTTGGAAACAGTTAAATCCGAATCAAAGCCAACAGACAACCATCATAGTCTTGTACACGAGCTACCGTTTCTTAATCAGTTGTCGCCGTTTGATTCAACTATACTTCAATCTCAACAATTTGATTCACCCCAGATCGATTCCACAAGTCTTAATGGGTTATTTCACTACCCAGACACCAACATATTGAGCCCGTATCCATCTCTCGGGCAGGAAACATGGGACCAGCAGACAAATAATAACTCCAAATCTCTGTTCCAATCAAACACGTGTCCCTCAAACATGTACGGTTTCAAAGACTTGTCAGATGAGAGTCAACACAACAATAACAACCCCCAAAGTGGAAATGTATACAGTTGTCTTAACTTTGAAGGTAGTAATGGAGGTAGTGCAGTTGTTGATCCTTCAGTTTCGAGTACAGTATTGGACGATTTTTGTAACTTGAAAGATATAGAGTTCCAAAATCCATCAAATTATTTAGTGAGTAATAATTTTAGCTCAAGCCAAGATGTTCAGTCGCAAATCACTTCGGCTAGTCTTGTTGACTCTCAAGCTTATTCTATGCAAGAAATACCCGATAACTCAGGTGGGGCATCTTCAAGCAACGGTGAATTTGATGATAGTGGACTTTTGCAGAACAGCTCGTGGCAACAAGTTACTGCTCCTCCCCGTGTACGAACCTATACAAAGGTCAGAGCCTTTCTTGATTCAACATGTCAAAACAGTTTTACATTTCTCAGCAGAATTTAAAATTCTTTGTTTTTGGGGTGTTTCAGATTCAAAAGGCGGGGTCAGTGGGGAGGTCTATTGATGTTTCAAGTTTCAAGAACTACGATGAGCTTTGTAGCGAAATTGAAAAGATGTTTGGACTCGAAGGATTGCTTAATGATTCTAGAGGATCCGGCTGGAAGTTGGTGTATGTAGATTTCGAGAATGATGTTCTTCTTGTTGGAGATGATCCTTGGGAGTAAGTTCTGTTGTGATATGATAGTTACGATTTTGCTATAGTTTTAATTCTCGAAATTAGCCCAAAAGCCATACAAAATGTTATAAAAATTGACATAATTGGTTTTTATAGAGTAATGAAATTGCTGTGTCTAACGTTGTAGTTGTAAAATGCAGGGAATTCGTTGGTTGTGTGCGATGTATAAGGATTCTATCGCCTTCTGAAGTTCAGCAGATGGGTGAAGAAGGAATGCAGCTTCTCAACAGCAACGCCGCACTACAGGCTGAGATAAACGGTGGCCCCACACCAGACAACGGGGCTCGCACGTGGGTCAACGCCACATAATTCAACTCGTCCCTAACTACTATGAACGAGATGCACGTAGTGACTAGATCTGTTTGATTGCTGTTTGTAGAGTAAGAAGTTAGTAAAAAACCAACCAATTGTAGTTTTATGAGATGTTATGAAATGCCAACAATTGAAATGCTATATTATTAATCTTAATTAGTCTCCTGAAATAGCAGAGTTATCTTGGAATTTGTCATTATCAGAATTTGTGTATCAAGTGTTAACCATTATAAGTCTTGAGACCTCCTGACAAAGCAAGTGACTTGAAATTTATGTCATGACACGAAGAGATCTATTGATTTTTCGTTTGATATATAATCATAATTCATAACTACTAGTTCTCTAACCAAATTACCACCTATTTCCCCTTAAGGACTTAATAAGCTATTAGACTGTTATAGGTAGATGGAATTTAAGGTTATAGGTAGATATCGATTGATGGTAATTGTCTTGTTTGGTTGTTCAAAAGGTCATTAGTTTTAATTAAACGTGTGAAATTGTATTGATATCAAAATATTTACAACAAATACAGTATATACAAACTAAAAAAAACATCCAAGCTAAGACATCCAATGCTATGAAACAAATTCTAACAAACAATCCAAAAACACCAACATGCTTCAGCACACCAGCAGCCATTCCAGAACTAGAAAACATTTCCTCCAAAACACATTCGAAAACTGCATCTAAACTCAAAATATGCTAGAATTAGACCAAGTAGTTTCATCTTTCACAACTCACTATTCCAATTCGCACACATATTTCAAGTAGCAGTGATGATCACCAACAACCTCATATAGCCACAAAACTGGAACTAACCCAGTTCAGCTTCCATTTAGCACCAATATTAACCACATTCAAAGTCTTCCTCACTTTTAAGGATAGCAGCTTATTTCTAATACTTTCTTGCACAAGATTACACACTACCTCCTCATTCCTTTCCACATTCTTGAAAATTCTAGCATTTCTTTCTTTCCACAATAAGCTTATTTACCACAATTCCAATATTATTCTTTCCTTTCTGCCCTGCAATATCTTGAATTATTTCCTGCAAACCATACTGATCACTCATTCCCCAACCTAAATTTCTTATTTTTTCCCAAATAATTATCTTGATATGTTAAAAGTTGTAAGATTGTTTCGAGAAAGTTGAAAGGTTGTGTCTATAAGATAATATTCAAGATGATTTAAGTTTTGGAAAGTACATGGTCAATAATAGAAATTTTTATTGGAAAATTGACCATTGTTTGATGATTAGAGTATCCACAATGACATTAAGTCATTGTATGAAAATTTTTATTTTGTCATCTCACTATTCCATTAACTTCAACCTATTAAATAGTTGTCACTCCAATGGAAAAGCTTTATTAAAGTTTTTTTTTGATTAAATTCCTATACAAATAAGAAAAAGCTTTTAGCTAAAAGGTTGAAGTTTCTCAACCTTTTAATCAAATAAGTGTTCTAACCCAATGGTGTCAACCTTTCACAAAGACTTTTTCATACAAAATAAGTCTTTCATTTTACACCATTGGAGATGCCCTTAGAAGAGTTTGAGATTGAATGGAGATTATCTTTTTGTTGATACTTGGATAGTTAAGCTCTTTCATAGTTTGAAGATATTGTTAATTTGAGGGGGGGCAAGAGTGAATTATTGAACTGATTAACTGTTAAAGATGCTCCGAAATGATTGTTTAATTAAGGGGAGCAAGAAATTGAAGATCAATCTTTTATTTAATAAAGTTGCTCTAAGATAGTTGTATATTTGAGGGGGGCAATAATTAAATGATCAAAGGATTAAATGCTCAAAGATGATTGTTGTATCTAAGACAAGTTAGATCAAGAAATGAAGTTTCATAGTCAAACCAAATTTTCACATTCCAAAACCAAGCTTCCGCAATGTCAAAAGCATTTAAAGATATCCAAGCTTCCGCAATGCCAAAAGAATTCAAAGTCAAAACCAAGCTTCCGCACGTTATTCAATGATTCAAATTACTTCTCCAAACACATCAAGTTGAAATCAACATTCAAAAGTTCAAGTTGTCAAAGCTCAAGAGCTATAAAGATTTCAAAGATGCTTCTAATGTATTCAAAGGTGCAAGAGAAGATCAAGATTTAGAGAGTCATCGTCAAATATATATGATTGTTGAAAAGATTCAAAGTCAAGGTTGATACAAGACATTGAAGACAATGAGAAAGCTTCAAAGTCCACTCAACATTGAATATTTTCAACAAATGGGTTCATCATGTTTATTTAAAGACTGAATACGATGCAACATTTATAATTCAACACCAAGGGAGAGATTGTTAAAATTATAAATTATGTTGTTGAATTGTAATTATCTAAGTGTGGAAGGGGTATTAGTGAAAATATGATAAATGTATATAAATCCCCTTCCACCCCATTTGTAAATTAACCCTTTCATATAATAAAATCTAATTATATAAAAATACATCTTTTCTCTCAATACACACACAAACACACACTAGATCTAGAGAAAATGTCATAAATGGTCCATGTGGTTTATATACATTTGCAAGAAAGAGAGAAATGAGATACAACAGCTTTTTTCTTTTCAATATAAACAAATGAAGATGGCCGACAACAAAGTGAATGTAAAGTAGTAAAATACTTGAATAAGTTTGCTAATTGAAAAGTCATTTTGTTATATGATGATTAAAGTTGTTTTTTAAAATGGATTTTAATAGTTTCTGAAAGTAATCTTGGTATATTAATTAATGAAAAAAATATATGTATGAAAATAACGAAAAAAGTGGTGTCAGCCTAAGTTGAAATTGATTAAAAATTAAAATTTTGGTTTGTATTTTCTGGGTTTTTGAATACGAGTTTGAAGATGATGATGATGATTGAAGATGTTATGTGTTAATCATAAATAGTCCTTGTGATTATTAAATGGACCAAAATGCCCCCACGTAGCATGCACGTGAGGAATTTAATAGCTAAATTTAACAAAAGTTGGTATGAGGGGCTGCTGGCAATGAAAAAGGAAAATCAAGGGACTGTTTGCAACGAAAAAAAAGCACAGATGGCAAAATGCGAATAGCGACAACCACATGGACTATTTGTAACATTTTCTCCTAGATCTAATTTCACCATTTATCTACATTTAAGCTCATATCCATATATTACAATTATATACCTAGGTTTTAGGTAAAATAAAAGTATAAAACAATAGGATCATGTTCTCTGAAAATTACCGTGCATCATGAAAATTATTGTGTATCAATTGTTTCGTGAATCTTCTTGCATTAATTTTACTAATAATCTAATGGTCAATATCTTGTTTTATTTGTTTTACTTTAATAGTTGTTTTACAATACTCAACCCCTATATACCTATTATTATTTATTTATAGAGGCTTTAATTGACAAAAATATGAATAATAATATTAGAGCTAAAAGAGTACCTTATTTTGGTTTGATTTGATGATTATATTCCCGTTGTAATTGTAGTTTAATACTCGTGCCAATAAATCTGTAATTTAGAAGTAAAAAAAAATTATCATTTGTCAGTACATAACTACAAATCATTTCTTCACAATTTGATTATGCATCGTTTGATTTTTACAATGGCCATAACCTTAACTAGAAAACTCCGTTCAGTAAAACGACTACGTTTGAGATAACATGATTGAATCAGTTGATTCTAAATTTCTAATGAATACCAGAAATGACTTTTCCAATAATTGTTGATTCAAAAACAATACTTAAAGTTATTAATTTCACACTAACGCACACGCTTGTGGTAGAAGAATATAATTCTCATAAATTTCATAAACTGATTATCTCCCATGGTTTATAGACATGCAAAATAGATTACAAATTTCAAATGGGCCTAAAAACATAAAAACATAAGTGGAGACAAAGTAAATTAAAAGTCCAAAAAACCAAAAACATGTATAAAAAGGCTAAAAACACATTGAAAAAAACTTTTTGGGCTCGGATGCTAACGACGGTTTGTAAAAACATGCTCCTCGTTTCAACGGTTGTTTTACTGGTCAGATGTCCAAAACAAAGTTTTCTAACTCAAGTTAAAGCCTATTTAGTGAAGCCTTTTTTGACAGACGATCTTAGATCTCCAAATATAAAATACCTTGCTTATTCACCTCCACCACCCCCACCGATGCCATAACTACCGCCATCACCACACCGCCACCATCATTACCATCGCCGTCGCATTGCGGGACATGCGTCTAGTCATTTATTAATGTCGATTGAAGGGAATAATACTTTTCCACTCACCTTTAGACACATGTCCCAGATTTACGAGTATGTTAAAATATTTTTTACCAAATACAAACGACGGTATACCTTAAAACGATTGGTAACTTGGTAAGCTTAAGCTCTAGACTTTTTGAGGGTCTAACCCAGTCCGAATCACAGCAGCATCCCCCCTTCCTTTTTGTTGGGTTTTCTTTAGCCCCAAAAATTACTATCCTTTTTAACTATCCTTTTTCTTTCTTGCAGTCCAGATCCATTTGGGCTCAACAAATATATATATATTTTTTTTCAATTTTTCTTTTTTCTTTTTTTTTTTATATAAAAAGGATAGTTAAGTTTGTTTTTAAAAAGTAAATTTGTTGTTATTTGTACAAATAGTAACATAAGAAAATCTTATATGAAGATTCAAATAAAAATATTGTGATAATCTAAATAATCATTATCTAATATATTAATATGATAGTATTTCTATTAGTATTTATATAAAAAAGTATCATTAACTTTTATGTTTTTTTCCCTATTTTATCAATAATTTATACTTTTTGATCTCATTAAATATTTAATTCATAACTTTTGCATTTTGTAGCCATCAAGTTGATAATTTTTTTTAGGGTTTCATCGTTTAGTTAAAAATGATTCGAACATATTACTAATAATATTTTTGGATGAGATATTAAAACTATATGTTAACTTACATTTTCAATGAGTATATAAATTAGAAATTTAATTATATAAACTACTTTAAATTTTAATACAAATATTTTAACTTACCGTGTGTATAATACGATATTAAAATTTAATAAATACGTTAAATAAACAATCCTTTAAACATATAATTCATTAACACGTAATAAGATTCATCTAATTCATATAAATTTCTTCACGAAATATCAACTTTTATAATGTTTTGTGTCTACCCAATATAACTACCAAGTAACCAATCAAAATCCTTGCTTTTATTAAAAAATATCTTATTTTAGACCTAATATTAAATATGATTAATAAAAGTCAACGACAATTTTTACGTAATTTTATAATTTTTAAATTAATATTTTTTTTGCTTTAATTTTGTTAATTGACGATAAAACTAATTAATATTGATTCTTTTATTTGTATCTCAAACTTTATTTTTTAATTTGATAAATAATTGACAATAAAACTAATTAATATTGATTTTCTTTTATTTGTATCTCAAACTTTATTTTTTTAATTTGATAATGGATCTCAAATACCTTTTTTCAATATATAGTTTTCTAAAACTTTGAGTTAAAACTTTTTTTCCAACTAATTAATACATTATTTTGAATCAATAAAATAAAGGTACGGTATTAATGTAAATTGTTAATATATATACCTTTTGTATTTTCTTTCCGTCAAAAGTAGGTTTGTAGTCACAACGTTTAGTTTTTGAGTATGAACGATTATACATTGCGATATCTCGAGTTAAATAGAAAAGTATTTTAAGCTATGATAAAGCAATAAATGCCATATTAAAAAATATAAACAAATATCATCCTCAAGAGATGAAATATATGCATTAAATGTTTCAGAATTATTTTTTTTAACCGGATTTTGACCAACATTTTTCACATTTAAACTTACATATTTAATAATTTATTTTATATAGAAAATATCATTAACAACTCGTGTATTTGACACGAATATAAATCTAATTAGTTACTAAAACTAAGTGAAACTAGGTATTTTTATATTTGCATTAATTATGCTTATAAATATAAGATTCTTAATGTATCTTGAAATAATAGGATGAGGATTTTTTCAAGTTAAGGATAACTTGAGGGGTAAGTTAGGGGTTATTGACTATTAGATTAAATTAAAGGTCAAAGTTTAAAGTTGTTTTTAATCAAATAGTCGAGATTATTCTAACTTTACCCCTTAAGTTATTTTTAAATTGAGGGGATCTCTATCCGAAATGATAAGTGTTTTTTATATTGGGATTTGCTAACACTAGTTATGGTGTATATTGTCTTTGAGCTTTAGCTCATGGTCAAAAAATCATCCCTTGTATGAGGTCTTGTGTTCAAGCCTTAGGGAGAACATATGAAATAAGTCTCTTTATGAAGGCTTGACTTGGGTATATCCAGATTCAAGTCTGAGGTGGCAAGGTTTACCCTCATCAATCGTCGTGCCTTTTGGCGAATTAGTAGGGGTTTCCCCCATCGGGTATTTGAAATAAAAATTTCTACTTCGAGTGAGCTCTTTAATGCGAACCCGGTTAAGACAATGTATGTTAGACTTCCCGCTGTCGAATCACGACACGGAATTTCCAGCGAAACTCACCTTTAAAAAAAGTTATGGTGTATATTCATGAAAATTTTTTGAATGAATACTAAAAATGGTGGTGCAAAATAAAAATGAATTATGAAAAGTTATAAATTGAATGCTCATAGTGGCCGGTGGTGAAAAATTAATCTGAAATACTAAGTTTATATAAATATACTAAGTTTGTAAAATGACAAACTATTCAATTTCCTATAAGTTTATATAAATATATACTAGGAGTTGATATTGCCTTTAATCTTGTCCCACAAATATGAAGGCTGAATATGAGTTTCAAGTGAAAACTAATCAGATTAAAGACTTTATCAATCAATAAGTTACTAACATTATTGGCTTCTACACTATTTATTAAACATGATGTTCTTAATTAATAAATTTAACGAATTAAATTATACTTGATGTTCTTAATCAATAAATTTAACCAATTAAATTAATGATAATGTGATGAGTGTATTCTATTTCCATCAACAAATATGTGCTAAAACCAAATCGAGACATTATTCATCAACCGATGTTGTTTTTTTTATTATTTTTTAATATTCGATTGGTTAGAGTCTATTTGTCCTACTTATTGGCACCTATGTCTTTCGGGCATGATGCCATACAAATTTTCAGGAAACCACGGAAGGGAGAAAACCTCCAACTAAACCGTCTGAAGGCACAACATTTAATTGGAGTAAACCCTATTTTGTCAACCTTGAATCTAGGTCTCCCAGGAATAAGGCATCATTGAAGGATTTGGGAAGCCTTTGCAAGGATTCGAACCCAGCTAACACCCCAGGCCCAAAGCGTTTGCCAAGGATGTCAACCACTGCGCTAGCAAGTAGAAGACAACCGATGTTGTTTTATTTGAGCAATATATGTCTTTTTTAATATATTCCAATAATCCTTTATATCATAAATAACTGGCAATTTAATGCCCCTTATGTCTTTCAGCCAAATGTTGGTCACGGGTTCAAAACCTTTGAAAGACATATTGGGAAGTCCTTGCCAATGAGGTGGGGCATAGGGGTTTTCTCTAGCATTTAGCTGGTTTCAGAAGAATGGTAGCGGGACTTTCACCGCCAGTCATGCCCTCGAATTGACTGTGCTGGTGACGTGGTCGATCTCTACCTGACGATGAAGAGACATGCCGCTGAGTCCAATCACCACTACTGTTCAAAAAAAAAACAAAACTTTAAGTTGTTATTATTATTTATTAACCGGAATAATTAGCATTTGAGATATCACAATGACATCCAATTGGCCAATATGCGAAGCTCGAACGACCTATGTCTGGTATGAAACTCATGACTCTCGAACCCCCCCCCCCCTTTTTTTATAATGCACTTCTAGAAATGGTAGTTAGTGAGATTCGAACCATGTGTAGATTAGTTTTACCAATGACCCACCTACATATATACCTAGTATAATTTAACATATTACATTAAAAAAAATAGGAAAATGACTAATTCTTCTAACAAAATAGCCTAAAAATCCTTATAACACTTTAAGAAGGTGACATGTGGTATCCACTAAATCTCTTTCCTAATCTTGCCCCATAATTATTCCACATGTCATAATCCAATAGTTAGGAGGATTTTTAGGCTAATTTGTTAGGAGGATTAATCATTTCCCTAAAAAATATATTATATTCATAATTACAATGACTATCGATTGACATCATCATTTCTAATTTCGGTTAAGGAAAATCTAAATAAGTCTAATTTTGAACCACTTATAAATTTTACTTTTAGTATGACAACTCAAAATAAAAATAAAATATTTTATGAAAAACCTGTCTTGTTTAAAAAGTCACAACCTACTAAACAGTAAACACATGAAAGTCTAAACTCTAAACTATCAAATGCTCTGCTTGATTCCTTAATAACTTGCATTTAATCAAATTTAACAAAACATTTATATCATAAAAACATAACTAAAAATTATTTGCTATAATCCATTTGACATGTTATATATATATATATATATTAATTAATACAATAATAAAAGTTGAATAATATAACTATATTTCTAATCTACAATTTAATATTAATTATTACTAAATTACTTATTTATCCAGTAACTTAAGTAGAAGTGGTTGAAAATTTTAAAACGACAATAATGACGTTTCAATAGCAATGCAACATGATTTTAGACTAGGATGATATCATTATTAATGTCAAAAGTAATACTGTACTATATTTATCATGTTTTTCTCTATTAAAAATTACTTATTAATAAAATATAACGATCCTAAACAAAAATAAAAATTAAAATTAATATGCATCTTGTTTTGATTCCTTTGCTTAAATAGGCCAAAATCAGATTAAAAAAAAGTTAAGTTCATTCAAAGGTTAACAAAATGAGCGAGGTAAAAGATATGAATAAAAGAATTGGTTAAACACTTGTTAATTATATTAACCGAATTAAAAGCATTTTTATACTAGCCATAGAAATGTTTATTCTATCCCTAAGAGCATTTGTATCAGGGTATGGTGTGGACGAGGTGAAAGTTATAACCTTGACCACATGATGTGGTATCACTACAACTTCAAAGTGAATTTTTTTTTTTGAACGGCAAAACTTCAAAGTGAATTTGGTGTGGAGGTTACAAAGTGGATGAATCCATGTTGAGATTAAATTGGGTGGTGTGTTCTTTTTTATTTTTTTATTTGTTTTTAATATAGTGTGGTGTTGCGGGGTGATATTGTGTGATGTTGATGTGACGCTAATGTGTCACACCAACCATTACATATACTCTAATGGTTTGAAGTTTAAAATATATAATGCTTAGAGAAATGCTGAGATAAACATCGTCATTTTGTGAATTGTGAGCAATATATATTTCTAGTTAATAACTGACTTTCTGACTTTTTTTTTTTTTAACTTGATCATTTATTGGCTTTAATTCTCACATAGTCATTAAATGATTTGCGACAAGATATACATATACATATATGTTGTATAAATATCGATCAGTATTTTCGTAATAGTCTCACTCAACTTATCATTTTATAAAAACATTTCTAAGTATTGTCTTCTTTTGAGCTGAGGGTGTTGAAATGTTCAAGTACAATGGTTTTCTCCAAAATGCACAAAATATGGGGTTTTATGGCTCGATCAAAGTTCTAATTGTTGACCATAAGAAGGATTTTCTGGCTTATATTGGTGAGGTGTTACATTCTTGTTTATTTGAAGGTAAAGTTTCTGCGTAAAATGCATTTCTTTTAATAATTTGTGGATAATATGACATAAAATGAAAATCTATTTGAAGTTGATATACAATAATAATATCTAATTCTTTAAAAATTAAAACATAAGAGAAATGAAAAATAAGCAATTATATTTTTATCCGAAGATGAAGAAATTGTGTAGTACTACAAACATGCATGTACGTATATTGTTTGGCTTTATTAGCCACTTCACTTTCTATATCTGTTTTCCTATCTCTGTTTATTTATAGTTTAAACAACTAATAGCATTACATTAATTAATGCAACACTCGTGGTGGTCTTTTATCGTTTACTTTTCCCTCCCACAATTACAAAACTACAAATTCTCGTCTTTATCCACTCTAACAAGATTTTAATTAATGCTACGGTAAATTAATACCACAAATTATTTTGAGTCTAGTCTCCTAAGAAATTTAAATAATTTAAAAAATATAAAATGAATCCGGATTTCATTACGTTGTACAGGACCCTGAATTTTATGAAAAATATAAAACTATTTAATGCACCTTAATAAAAGCCCTTAAAACTTTGTTTAGCAAAACCCAAATAATTTTCATCATTTGTTAATGTATGGTTAGTCCACTTAGTACATACTCTTGCATTTTGAATTAAAAACCAAGATTTTATCTTTAGCAATGGTGTATTTATATGTAAAAGTTTGTTTTTTTTAAAAAATAATAAGTTTTACATCTTCTATGAATGACGGGAAACTATAATTATGTATTTGTAATATACGACGATTGTTGGGATGAATATGAGACTCGTGTTGTCTCGTAGGGATGAAGATGAGACTCGTATTGTCTCGTACCAATTCTGGTACCTTGGTACATATGAACCGAATCCAATACGGG
This sequence comes from Erigeron canadensis, assembly GCF_010389155.1. Taxonomy (NCBI): domain Eukaryota; kingdom Viridiplantae; phylum Streptophyta; class Magnoliopsida; order Asterales; family Asteraceae; genus Erigeron; species Erigeron canadensis. The sequence continues at coordinate 4,411,498 of NC_057766.1, forward strand.
TTCAGTATGATGCCGATATTCTTGATATTTTTGGTATTTTTCCGGTATTGATCCTGGAAATAATCAAAAATGAAAACGCTCTTTGTCCTACTTGACATTTAGTGCTACTTACCGGGATTAAGACGAGATCAGGATAGGGAAAATAGTTTTGTCTATAGACGATTGTCTATTTGAAATATTATTTTCTAAATAAAATTTTATTTTTAATTAATGATAAACAACTTAAGTTATATATATGTCTAAAAATCAACTTGAGTTTTTAATCAACAATTTATTTGAAATATAAGTGTTTACATAAATTCTAAACCTAAGTCAATTTGGTTTTTAAGGATATATATATATATATATATATATGGGGATGAGAATAAAAGGCTGTCGGGTATCTAAGCTTAGGTGTCGAACACTCACATATTGTTTTTTTTAATCCATAAAAATCATGGGGGCCCATGCATTTATTCATTAAACAAGAAATAATAAAATATTAGTATGTGAGGGGTTCCACACCTAAGCTTAGGTGCCGGACAACCTTATAGGGTAGAGAAATGGTTCTTAAGAAGAGAAAGGAGAGAAAGTCCGTTTTTTTATTTTATTTTTTTTAACTTGTTTTTTTGATTTTTTTTTTTTTTTGATTTTTTCACTTTTTTCATTCTTTCTTTAATTAATTCAATCCATAAAAAAAAATTTCTTTAAAAAAAAAAATTCTAATCCGAGTTAGTGAGTTATACAAGTAAGGGTACGGTACGGGCTTTGCCCTTACGGTTATTAATAAGGGGTAGCTGGTAAGAGTGATAAGTCATAGAGGGTGATAGGTCATAGGGGGTGATCGGTGATGGGGTGATCTATCTAAAGGGTTTCGCCCTTAGCCGTCATGGCTCTGCCATAGACTAAGAGGTTCCGCCCATAGCTTACGGGCTACGCCTTTTGAAAAAAAAAAAATTTAAAATTTTTTTACGCCTGGTGTTTCCCGACCCAAAATTTTGGTATCTTGACCATATCGCTCCAAAATAGTGTGGGCCCCTTGTCTGTAATGACAAATCTGGTAGAGTAAAAACGACCCCCTGTCGTTAATAGTCTGGTCGGGTTACCAAAAATATGGTCGGGATACCAGACGCCTTTTTTAAAATTTTTTTATTTGGAATTAGTTAATTAAAGAGAGAATGAAAAAAGTGAAAAAAAAGAAAAAAGTAAGTTAAAAAAAAAAATCAAAGACGAACATTCTCTTCCTTCTCTCCTTAAAGTACCTTCTTATTGATATCTATCCTATGTATATATATATATATATAATAGTAAAATCAAGATTTAAGTTATCAACATGTAAGCAAAAGACTCAACTCAAATGATTTTATTCGAATTAAGTTTGTGATTTTATGTTTCACCATTGCTAACTATAATTAAAGCGTATAGTTTTGATATAAAATGTATAATTTCACAATACACACTAATAATAGCCTCTAAGGATGCAGTTATAATTTTTTTTTTTTTAATAATTAAACATATCACATATAACCAACATTTATGTCAAAAATTTGTGACGTTCGTCAAAAATGACTTTTGATAGCCAGTAATTTAAATTAAACTCTTGAGGAAAGCCATCTAACTTTCGATAATATTAAACAAAAAACTTAATAAATAGTATGAAATTTGTCGTTTGATAGTTTATCATTTTATGTGGTCGTGTCATAATCTTGTTGAAGAAGAATGCAATGATTCATCTATATGTATGAAATAACTTAATTAAAGGTTAAAAATGTAAACTTTAATTTGTAGTCGAATAAATATGCATTTAATAATTAACAGATCGAGTACACAAATCACATAATTAAGTGAAGTAGCATTATATATAGAGATTAACTAATTACTTTCTTCTTATATCTTATTTTTTCTTCACAGTGACATGTGTTGATCATTCCGGTGCCGCTTTAAGATTGCTATCATCAGATAATAAGAATAAATTTGATCTCCTTCTCATTGATCGTGACATGTGTGACGTCGATGTTCTTACATTTCTTAAATTAACAATCAACATGGACCTACTATCAGTTGGTAAGTTTTTAAATTACACTCGATCTATTATTCTACTCCTTTTGTTATGATCTTAAAAAATTACCATACGGATCTTGAAGTTTTTAGTAGATGCGCTGAAAAGCACATAACCCAAAATTATTAATCGGGACTAAAATTAAAACAAATTAAAGTTAAAACAACAGCAAGGAAAAACGAAATCCGTTACATTTTTATTGTATCATTACTATTACTATTACTATATTTGTTTGTTTCAAAATTAAAGATTATCATCTTTCATATTAATATAGTTATAAATATACTGCCAATGATGACTAGTCCAACTGGTTAGAGGCATCCCAGGTTTTACCAAAGGTCTTGAGTTCGATCCATAGGGATGACAAGTATTGAGGTTTTTTCTTCCGAATACTTGTAACGGCCCATGATCAACATCTCGTTGTCTAGGGTACGTGCAAGGATTTACCATTATACGGTGAGGTTTCCCTGATATCGCATACCGACTGAATGTTCGAAAAAAAAATATATACAAAGAACTATTTTCTTCTATTTTATCTTTAAATAATTAATGAAATTTTATTTAGAAGTCAACATAGCTTTATATTGAAGGCCTATATATACAGTCGTCACTTCTTTCATTAGTTATGTCATAACACACCAATGTCAATATGACATCATCACTTATCATCACTGCCTTCGTCATTTTATTTTTTTTACATTACTTGATACACATTTGCTAATTAATCTATTATTATCACTTCCGCACCTCATAGATATATTTGCTAATTAATCTATATAATTCGTTTGATTAATTATTATCAAGTGATGTCGGAGCAAGAGGATGATATGTTCCTATATGAAGCTTTTAAAAATGGCGCCTCTCATGTTCTCAAGAAGCCAATTTCTATTGATGCATTGAGGATTATCCGTCAAGCTGTCATGAGAGAAAGAATGCTCAAGAATAATGACAATATTTCGATCCATAAGACGCCCACACATGAAGCACCTATACTCGGAAAGAAAAGTTATGGTCTTAAAAAGAGATGTCATTCGTCTCAAGACGACGATAATTATCATGAAACTTGTGGCATGAAGAAGAAAATATGTGTGCAATGGACACAAGAACTTCATGGCAAATTCCTTAAAGTTGTTAGGGAGCTTGGAGATGGAAGTATAAATTTATCTTTCAGCATGATTTAATAATATTTTTCACGACATCTAATATAAATAAGTTTGGACCATTGGTTCCTCTTGTTATGATCGTTTGCTAATTTTGCGTTTTTGTGTGATATTAGGCTGTTTTCCGAAAGATATTCAAGAGCGTATGGGTGTTCCCGGTCTTACAAGAATGCAGGTTGCTAGTCATCTGCAGGTTGGTTTTCGCATTTCATTTTTGATGAGTGGTATATTTAACTTGCAAATTGACAAGGTGTAATTAGACGTGACAACTTATATGGTTGGTGTCACATGGACTCTGGTACCAGTATATCCAATAACCGGGATTTGAAAATACATAACCATTTGTCCATAATTGGTTACATTTTGATACATTAACCCTTCATATATACTATTAGTTCTAAGTATGATTTTTTTTATACAATTTTAAATGCGAATAAATTGACATATTTTTTCACACTTTTTAAAAATGCGAGGAAAGAAATAACTGTGAACAATTGACATTTTTGTTGTAGTGTATCTTTGCTAATCTTTTGACTGATATTTGTTCATATCGTTATTGTGTATCAGAAATGCCGAAAGGAAAATTTGAGATTAAAACAAAAGCAAACAATGCTCACTAATTCGTCAAGGAATCATACATTGCCTAATAATCTGTTTTCACAAGGTGTTGATGAAAGAAAGTTTGGGTGTATGCCAATAGACCAAAATGATCAAGAAGAAAGTAGTACTCTTATTGGAATTAACTTATCAATCAATGGATGGCAAAAAGAAATGAATAACATGAAAAACAATAGTACTAATTACCGAAGTGCATCTATGATGAATATTTCTAATCATCAAAGGAACAATATTGAAAAATGTACACCGTATGTCCCAATCCCATTCGCGAGTGATTTAAGCTCAAACCAAGATGATGGATTTGGTAGCAAAGCTAGTATGGTAACTACCACCAACTATTTCCAGCAAGAACTGCCCGGTGCACGTGATCATGCTGGTCAAGGGTTCGATCAGCATACCTTTCCATCAACATCCGAGGAATTTCCTGATTTCCTAAGAGATTCGGGTGGTAATGGTCCAAACGATATCTAAATTTTTCTATCTCTTGCTTGCAATCATGCTATGCCGAATAAGGTTAGTTAATTTTTAGATAAGTTGTTTTTTGCTTACTACCATAAGTTAATTAGTACGTTAAATGGTCTTATAATTATATTTTGTCGATAATTATCTGATGAAATCTTTTCTGTATATGACAGGATAATAAAGGGAGCAATAAACACATACAGTGATCCATGGGGTTTTAGTATAATAAGGATTTCTATAATGTGATGTTTGGATAATTTTCATGTGTGATGAAATGTTTTAATTAATTTAATGTTATGTAGTTCTTTCATTTTATTTGGTTGTTTATATTTTAATCTTTGTTCTTTCTATTTTAAGTGTTCGATCATTTACAAAAGCAGATTATAAAATTTCGAAAATCTTCTAATTATACATATGACAAAATTGTTAATTTTAAAGGCAACTAATATAGGACTAAAAATGTCTTTTTGCAAGATAGAATAACTTTTTACGGCGGAAAAAAAAACAAACACTACTACACCAAAAGGTCTCGGTCAAATAAGGTATGTTTACGAGGAAGAGTTATTTAAGAACCCACAAATAAAAAAAACTTAAGAACCATTTTGGACCACACATTCTTTCTCTTTTCTCTCTCTTCAATCAAATAATAAAATTCACCCAAATCATTCAAAATGCTTTATCTAACAAACCGTAAATCGTTAGATGAACAAAAAATATGAGTAGTCTTAAAATTTCGTTCTCTTTCATTAGAGATCCAATTTGATATATTTTTGACGATTTTTTAATTTTTGTCTTTTTTTTCCTCTTGTACTTGTGTACCTACATATGTGCAGGATCATTGTTTTCACATGTAAATTAGTAAATGAACATATGTACACAACAATGAAGGTTAAGGGCGGAGCCCGTCAATCCATGGCGGGGCTATGGTGGCAAAAGACGGAGCCCATCAGTCCATGGCGGAGCCATAGTGGCTAAGGACGAAGCCCGTTAGGTAGATCACCCATCACCGGTCACCCCCTATGACCTATCACCCTTTATGACCTATCACCCTCAATGACCTATCATCCCTAGTCCCTACTAGCTTTTGTTTATTAAAGCCCATTCCGAATCATAATTTTTGTTCAACCTACACATGTGTAAGTATAAAAAAGAAAGCGAAAATTAAAAAGTCGTCAAAAGTATATCGAATATATTGAATCTCTAATGAAAGAGAACGGAATTTTAAGAGTACCCATGTTTTTTGTTTCGTCTAATGATTTACGGTTTATAAGATAAAACATTTTAAATGATTTGGGTGAATTTTATTATTTAATTGAAGAGAGAGAAAAAATGTATGATCCAGAATGGTTGTTAAGTTTTATTTATTTATTTATTTTTTTAAGTTCTCAAAATAACTCACCCCATGTTTACCATATCCTAAGTGTATATAACTAGTTATGCTTAGGACTAGTTACGCTAAGTGGGGAATATAACTAGTTATACTTGTAGAATTATCACTATTACACAAAAGGTCTCGGACTCCGAGTGTATATACAACAAAGGATATCACAACTATGATGATTTATGATGATTTATGATTTTACGTGTTATATATACAACAAATGATATGAGAGACAAGGAGTAGCAAAACTTAGTCAACACCCATGTGCAACTTAAGATATCACAACTATGCGGGTCATCAACCCAAAATAGTCTACACAAAATCCGCAATAATTACATTGATGTATAAAACTTATTTAATCTAAAACCACGTCATCACTTCAAGTTATTAAAAGAGTATGTTTGTTGTAGAACCGCCTTCACTTAGTTATGGTTGTGGAAATATCACTAATGCACAAGGTGTTAACAGATTATAGAAAAGTATGTTCGCCATAAATTCCTTTATGACGATCTTGTGTGTTGTGTGTAGATACAACAAGGGGCATGAGAGACAAAGAGCCGCAAAACTTAGCTCAAATCATATCAACTATGCAAATCATTAACCCAAAATAGTATACACACAATCCGCAATAATTGCATTTACTAATAAAATTTATTTGATATAAAAACCTCGTAATTTAATCAGTTAGCCAAATAACCTAGCACAACTAAACTACCCTAAATTAATCACTAACTATGGCATGCCAAGAACACAAAGGCGATGCACTCATTACTCATTAAACAATTAGCCAAATAACCTAGCACAACTAAACTACCCTAAATTAATCACTAACTATGCCATGCCAAGAACTCAAAGGCGATGCACTCATTACTCATTAAACAATGACAATCAAAACTAAACCTACATGCCAATCATTATTATACAATAACAATTCAAAAGTGGGGTTCTACAGTGTCCGGTCGGTAGGTAAATAATCGGGTTTTAGAGGGCCGGGTCGGTCAGAAAATGCCTCAAACGACTTTCCAGAGCCTTCTCTCTACTCCGTTTCCATTCTACATCTTCTCTCCATCCCACTATGCTACTATCTCATCTCCATAACCGATCGATTACCCGCTTCTCCATCATCAATCTTAAAGTTTGGTCGCTTACTTCTTCAACAGTCAGCCACTCCGTTGCCGGCCGCTCCATCAACAGATTCTTCCCAGAGCTTCATTAAGGGTAACATTATTAACTATTAAATATGTAACTAGGGCTACAAACCTTGCCTGTTTTTGTGTGTTTGCATATGTTTCATCTGCCTTTACTTTACCAATTACCCACCCTTCTTCTGGATAATCTGTTGAGTGTTTTTTTTTTTTCATTAAACTTTTTATATTGGTTATATGGGTCTTCATACTTTGATATTTCTTAATGTGGGTGTGTTTTATTTTGTAGATTTAATTGTAGCTGTTGAGTGTTTTTGCTTATAAAATTAAGGTCTTGGCTTCAACTTCCTAATCGGTTACAACTTAACCGAAGGCTGGTACCACCTTTTCCAACTTCCTTCTCTTGATTCTTTTGTAAGTAAGTAAGTAAGTAAGTAAGTAACTGCTCAGTGCCGCCTTCCGCGAGTTTTGAGCCCCAATACATCGATGGTGTATGGGGGAGGTTAAGATGCAGGCAGACCTTACCTCTACCTAAGTAGATAGGCTGCTTCCAGTTCCTGGCCTCCAACCTTTGCATGGGACAAGGATCGAACCCATGACCTCTGTCTCCGGAGGCAAGGATGTTTACCACTGATCCAACCATGCTGCTTTCTCTTGATTCTTTTGTGTTATTAGTAAAAGTGGTTTATGTACTTATGGCAAATGGCTGAGTGAATCTTTTCAAAAGTTCAGTCATAAGGTAATAATTGTATTACACTAATACACTGGTTTAGTAAGTATCTTTAGTCAAATAACTCATGTCATACCTGAAAACCATTAGCGTTCGTGTTATTTTGTGTTATTCAATATCGGAAAATTGCTAAACAGGCTATGAAGCGCGTTATTTAATGCTCAGAATACATTATATATCTACTCATGAATATAGTTTATTTTTGTTAGGGCAGAGATGCAATTTGACAACTTGGATGGGAACTTTGATGAATGTCATCGAAAGCAAAGGACGACTACGACCATAGGTATCTGTCACAGACAACGTCGGTGGCTAAAGTAAACCTTAGAGCTCTCATTTAATACATGATTTGTTAAACCTTAGGCCAATTTGGTTACAAAATGGGCAATTGGTCAAGGTCATTTTGTAAAGCTATAGTTTTGATTGAAAAGCTACATTTTGTAACCCAAGTCTAATCCTGTTTGAAATATATATAAAAAAAAAACATAATATACTCATTTATAAGCAAATAGGTTCCTTTCACTGATTGTTGATGTTAAGAGTATAGAATTGAACTTGCTATGTTGCATTTAGTTTGAGGCCAGTGGTCCTGCTTATGTATGTGGTTATTGATAGAAGGGACCTACGGTTGTGTTCAACCATTCAATGTATTATCACCTAATTCATATATTGTCCATGAGATTTCTTTACAAGATGAACATTCCGCTGAGATTAGCGACCGTAAGCCAACCACAATAGTGTTAAAGACGAAAACTTATACAATGAAGTTGAATCAGTTAGTTTCAGTTAATCCTTTGTTGCTTATTAGCTACGTAATATATCAGATTTGCTATAAATCGTTTTCCATGTATTCCCGCTGTACCATTGTCATATTTAATTATAGACACTTTTCTATGTAGCAACATTCGGAGCATTTTAACCTGCAGATAACCATTTTAACTTCCTTGCAGATCATTGGACCCAATTAATTTGCCGTTAAAATCTTCCTTGGCTTTTCACTTTCGTGAGGTCATTACCAAATGTGCTTGCAAATGCTTTCTGTTTATTCAAGTGAGTTCTTTCTTTCATCGCTGGCAAATTCATGTGATTACTTAGTTTCTTGCAAACTAATTTTGCACCTACAAAGGGCAATAAGTGGACCTTTTGACTATCGATTATTGGCGGCTGATAGTTCACATAACACTTATGGATTCCAAGAATAAAAGGTCAGAGAAAGTTGCCCAACCAAACAAAATTTTCATTGAAACTTCTTAGAATAGGGGTTTAGAAGGTTCGTTTTCTTTCAATATAAAGTTCTTATCTAAACCTGCCATGAGCAGATTTTGTTTTGGTTCCATTAATCAGTCATGGATGGACTGCAAGATATTAAGTACATTTATGAGATAAGAGTTGTAAGAAAGAAGTGCAAAGCAAAAGGGAAGACAAGATTAGATATGAAAACAAAACACAAAAATTATGGAGGAAGGTCATTTGGTCGATCCATTGTTGTTCCCGTTCTTAGTCCTCTATTCTTGTTAGGCTCTCTCAATCGCGCCCTTGGAAGCAAATCACGCCATAGATTTCAGGTGAGCTTAATAGAAAGGAAGTTTGTTTGGAAAACGCTATAATAGGTTTACTGCGTTCGGGGTTAGCTATTCTATTATGGATACACAAGCAAGAACTATGATCAGTACATGATTGGGTTTCTATGAATGGGGTAAGGGTTGTTTTCTCTTGGCAGTGGAACAATGGGTTCTCTTTGGAACTTACTGATCTGCCAGATTGTTATGGTTCAGAAACGTATTAAATTTGAAGTATTAAAAAGTATAACTTTTTGATATAGAGTTATGTATGTTATGCCCTTAGGAATTTTCTATGAACACTGCCACATTTAAGTTTGTCATATTTGTAAAGCTTTGATGTTTAAAAGCAATTAAAATACTAAATTACTATTACTATTGTGACCACAACGATACAAATTTTGACTTGTGCTTGCAGCGAAGCGCGGGTATACATCTAATAACCATTTGTTCCCGCCGCAACGCGCGGGGAACCAACTAGTTGATAAATAAATTGATATTTGAAGAAACTTGAAACCTTGAAAGTTTGAGTTCAAATCTTGACGTGAGTAAAATACTTTATAAAATGGAGTCTGATTCATCTCATAACTGAATTTCCTTCCCTTTCAAATTAGCAAAACCTAAATTTATGCTTGAATTAAAAAAAAAAACACACACACAAAAAAAAAATCATATATCATACACACATAAGTTGAGATTGAGCCAACTAAGGTCGCGTTTGTTTCACCGAATTTGATGGAATCTGATGGAATTGGAATTCAATTCCATTTCTTAGTGCGTTTGGTTGTTCAAAGAAGGAGAAATCTCATTCCGTAGGAATGTAAACATTTAATCATTTGATGTTATCTCCATTCCTTGGGGATAGAAGAAGGAATTTGATTCCTTCCGTCACTTGAATTCTCAAAAAATCAAAAACATTCCGTCAAATTCCATTCCTTCAAATTCCAATTCCTTTGAAAGATTTCATTTCTTCCAAAAACGCGCCCTAAGTTTCAGCTTAGACCTTCAAATCTCAAGTATTCAACGTGAGCTCTTGCCTTCTATCATTTTTTACAAAATGTCACTTTTAGTTCTCATATTGTGTTAACTTGAAATGTTTAACAAGTGGATTTACTTGTATAACTCAAGACCTAGAACAAAAAAGATTATCTATTTTCAGCAAGAATTACCCGATGCATATGATGTTAAAGGTTAGTTTTTACTATTAAATATAACATTTATTGCTTACTTAGTTACTTCTATAACTCATCTACTACTAATTCTTGCTCTAATGTTGCTGTTGGTGTTCTCTGGTATATGTTAATTATAAAGATACTGGTCATTTTGGTTTATTATGCATGTATATTATCATTATCATTGTTTATAATTCTGAGTGGATTAGCCCGTTTGTCAACACTTTGCTATCAAAAATCATTTTGTATATATATAGAGATATTATACGTGTATTTAATTATTATTGTGTCTGATGCACATCAACTATTTGATGAAAAGCCTGAATGAAATACATTTTTTTCCCACTCGACTGCTTTATTGTTTTCTTAGTTAATTATATAATCTAGAACCATAGGGATATTGCAAATCTATTAGGTGTTTTTATGTTATTTTTCAGCTCTGATGAATAGCATACGTGAACTAAAACTAAATAAACAATAAATTAAAAGGTAAGTTTTTGATATAGAACTTTTCAGTTGCCAAATTTGCAAGGGCGGAACCAGGAATTCATTAAAATCAAATAATAGAAAGTAAAAGTAACACTGGGACGAAAAGACCCTAAGAATTCATATTGTTTCAAATTGATAAACTTACCTGTTAAACTAAAACATAAGCTTTGCCAAAAACAATCTTCAAAAGTTTAATCATATCCTAGATACAAATTTATATTATCAAAAGCTACCCTATCATTGATAATAACTATAGTCAAAAACAAAACAAACAGATACTCATCAACAAATTTATATTTATCAAGAACTTATACCTTGGGCATTTGAAATTGGGCACGTCTTTCTTTTTTGGAAGCACAATCATCTATTATCTTATCTGTAGAAAATGTGTCAGCAATCTCCCTTTCAATGTAAAGGATCAAACAACTTTTAATGAAGTCATCACTCATGTTTGTACGAAGTCTTGTTTTCACAATTTTCATTGCCGAGAAAGCCCTTTCACTTGTTGCCATTGAAACCGGAAGAGTTAATATAAGACGAATTAGCCTATCAAGCATTAGATATATTCCTGACGTCTCTGTTTCTTTTAAGCCTCAACACAACTTGGAAAGTGTATAAACATTTTTCAGCTTCGGATGAGAATAGCCCACCCTCGAAATGGCCAAGGCTTTATAATTGGGTAGCTCCAAATCCAGAAGGATATGTTCTTGGTCTGTGAAGTCCAAAGGATAGATTTTTATTGAAAGTTTGAGAATAAATCATCCCTATTGGAAGACTTTGACACTTTGTTGGGTTTAAAGCAGCACTAAGTTGAGAAGGTCAGTAACAGACTCATTAAACCTCGAGATCAACTGTTGCGACTGACTATCAATTGTTTTTATGAATACATCAACTCGATAATGATGTTCATTGATGATGATGATATTATGATATTGTGACCCACTCTTGTGAATCTCCATCGGATACATATTCTCATCTATAACCCTTTTCAAGGCAGCCTTCCTCCCTCACACATAATTTTACACAAAAACACAGTAACAAAGATGGCTGGAAAACTGGTGCTGCCTCCATATTTGGCGGCCTCCATTTTCTGAAAAAAGGCACAGCCTCCCTCACAACCGCCGCCTTTCAGATCCGGTGACCTTCATCTCCGGCGACTTCGTCCCCTCTGGAAAATTGCAACCCCTACCATCTCCGCCTTCAAATCCACCTTCCACCCTCCATTTGGCCCATTTTTCCGGCAAAGTCTTCACCTGTTTGACCATTAGACCGGTTTGACACGGTTTTTAAGCGGTCTGGTTCACCCGGTTTTGGTGGTTTGATGAAGTCCACTCTCACTGAACAGACAGTACGGTTGACCATAAGTATGGTGAGAATTCTGGGGTTTTCTTAAGAGAAAGACAACCACACAGCAAGATGTTCTCCAAGGATTTCATGTGGAGCATGGATGGGAGATACTGGAGTTCATAGCAACAACTCACATGCCCAATTTCTTTAGGTTAGAGAGATAGGTTATGGAGTGTTCATCCAGGTTGGCACTCTTTCTAACATATAACAGCCTGTCATATCTACATCAGATGGGTCTATACATGGCGGGAGCATTGGGATAGTTTTGAAATGACAATTACGCAGCAAGAGGGTCTCCAAGGATCTTATGTCAGGCATGTATGGGAGATCCTGGAGTTCATAGCTATCACTCAAGTCCAATATCTTTAGGTTAGAGAGATGGTTTATGGAGGATGACACTTCTTCTATCTTATGACAATCACTAATAACTAATTTAGATAGTTTGACCATACATGGCGAGAAATCTGGAATTTTCTTAACAGATGAACAATTAGACAGAATGAGGGCCTCCAAGGATTCCATCTCGAGCATGGATGGGAGACACTTGAGTTTCTCGCAACTAGCTATGTATAATTCCTTTAGGTTTGAGAGGTAGTTTATGGATGATGGCACTTCTTCTATCTTATTACAATACTTAATTTCCAACATAGATAGACTGACCATACATGGCGAAAATTTTGGTAATCTTTTAAGAAACTCATTCCTAAGAAGACCAAGGGTTTTCATGGATTTCAGCTGGAGCATGGATGGGAGACGCTTGAGGTTATTGCAAGTCGTCATGTCCAACTTAACAAGCTTTTTCAAACTCCCAACAGAATAATTACAATTTGACAAATCCAATCCTTCGATATTTGGTGTCCCTGAGACATCTGGAAACTTTTTTAGGGATTCACACCCTCTAAGGTTAATAAATTTCAAGTTCTCTAGCATGACCTGCAGGGAGGAAAGAAAGCAGAAATTAACAAGCTTGAATTTCTATAAAATAAATTTCTGAACATGCTAAATAAGAAATTGGTTTTCGTGTATTGTATACCTTTTCCCCCGTTTTCCATAAATGTTTAATTTTGCCATACTTCATAATAAGCCAAACAAGGTTACTCATGTGTGCCACAGGCAGAGAAGAAAAAGGGTAGTAAGTCCAAAGAAACCATCACAAGCTGTTAGGGAGAAAGCTAGGTTTATTACAAGTGAACTTTCCCTTACAATCTGAGTACCCGAAGATTCTTCATTCCTTTAAAAACATCAACACTTAAGCTCTCCTCAGTTTCTTTCGATGGCAATACTATGCTCTCAATTACTTCTAGTTCCTACACAAAATGAACCAAAAATAGATCAATGCGTAATCAATTTAATAACAACATTTCTGCAAATAGATTAGTTTGTAAATGAATAGAGCCTTATTACCCGGTTCTCGGTCTTCCAGATGAGATTGTGCAATTTTTGGTGGGGCAATAGCCAACTATTTGGGTCCTTCATCTTCATCCCGTTTAAATCCTGGAGCTTTTCACGTTCCCAGAGCCTGCTATTCGGAGCAGTTGCCTGTACTACTTTCTGGCCCATTTCTTGTATGAGATCATGCATATCTATTCTATTGCTTGATGAGATAGTTATAAGAGATTTTTCAATAAGAACTCTAATCCCTATAACCGGCTCAAAACCACAGCAATCAAGTATTATAGTTATATCATCTACTTTTTCCCCCTTGTAGAAGCATACAATGTCTAGGAATATTTGTTTCTCAGAATCATTTAGATAATCAAAACTTAACTTGAGTGTGTTGAAGATCTCATTATTTTGTGCTTTTCGTCCACGGAAGAATGAGCCTAAAACTTTCAACGCTAGAGGAAGACCTCCAGCATGGCGTATTGCACGAATTGTCAACTCCCTGTATCCTTCTGGGGGCTTCTTTTTTAAAAGCATGCTCGCTGAAGAGCTCAACAGCTCGATCCCAACTTAAAATAGAAGGTTTGTATGTTTCATCCGTATATGATAATAGATGTTGATCCCTGGTGGTTATAAGGATTCTACTTCCTAGACCAAACCACTCACGTGTTGCAGCGAGGAACTCTTATTGCTTGACATCATTCACGTCATCAAGCACAAGAAGAACCTTCTTTCTACAACATCTTTCTTGTATTAATTCGGCTCCTGTATCAGGATCCTGTACCTTGTACCCATGACGCTCCCCTAGAATATTATTTAGAATCCTTTCTTGTAAGATGCACATACCTTTTTTACTAGAGCTATTCTCTCTAACGTCAGTAACAAAACTACTACCCTCAAACTTATGAGCAATTCTCTTAAACAAGGCTCGAGCTAAAGTGGTCTTGCTGATCCCTCCCATTCCACATATCCCCACAGTGCGGACCTCTTCGGAAGCCTCCATTTTCAATAATGAAATTAAGGCATGAATACGAGGCTCTATACCAATTAGATGGTTTACCCTACTACCATCACCACGAGGTTGTATATCCGCTAATATTTCTTCAACGATCTTGTTTATAAATGTTGATTCACCCCTGTATGTACATACATATTTTAAACTAGGGCAGTAACTAATTGATTGGTATATCAGAAACATGATTGAAGAGTACCTACTAGCTAGTTTTTTAAAAAGAGATTTAGTTACCCATATTCAGGCAAGATGTGTTGGCCAGATAAACTGGCAGCTGTAGTTAAGGCTTCCCTCCACTTGTTCACTTTATCCATATCTCCATCCTTAAACTTGTCTTCATGTGTCTCGAATGCCGTCGCGAAATCTCCTTTCTGTTTGCGAACATGAGATAGGTCGACATGGTAGAACACGGGTAACACCTTCATCTCATCATGGCATTCCATAACGTTGGAAAGCTCATCCAAACACCAAGAAGGGTTAGCATAGTTTTTGGAGAAAACAACAACCACCCACCTTGATTCTTTTATGGCTTTCACAAGCTCTTTGGAGATGGGTTGGCCTCCAAGGGCGTAGCTATATAGGGGCCGGGAGGGGCGCCCGACCCCCCGAATTTTTTTTTGTGATGTAGGGGGTATATTGTTTTTGTGTAGAAAAATTTTGATATACTCGGTTTCGACCCCACATCTTAATCGTGAAAACTTTTTTATATACTAAGCAATAAAATTGATCCATTACATTTTACATAAGCTCATTCAAAATTACTTAACCCAAACTAAAACCTATTTCTTAATTAAAAACTTAGCCCACTGAATTCAATGTTCATAAAGGTCGAAGGGCTGAACTCTAATTTTTTTAGTGAATCGAACCAGGTACCAATCGTTTGTCTTCTTTTTAATGTTTACTTGTCCTGGACAAATGTTTAGTTTTTTAGTGATTGAAACTTTTTTTTATTATAATAATATTTAATTTTTGACCCGACCCGAATCGAATCACTGACCCGAACATATTATCCGAAAAATAGCGTTAGGGAAAAAAAATTTAGATCCCGACCCCTCACTCAAAAATTTCTAGCTTCGCCACTGTTGGCCTCCACCTAGCATCTTGTCGTCTTTGAAGGTGTGTATTCCTTTCTGATCTAGAGCAGCAAAAAGATGATCAACAAAGTTGTTGCGGGTGTCTTCACCCCTCAAGCTTAGAAACACATCATATGTCCGTCCTTTTCTTGCTGGTACACCACTTGAAGAAGATGATGAAGTAGCCATTTGAATTGAAGTGATATCTAGAAAGCTAAATAAGCTCAAACATGCTGCCGGTGGATGGATGTTGTTTGTTTTTGTTAACTTTGAGGTCTTTCGCATTAGCTTTTAAGTCTGGACTGAGGATGTTTGTTTTTTTGGTCAACTTTGGGTCATTCACTTTAACTTTTAAGAAGTTTCACCCTGGGTTTCGTATTATATTTTTTATTTATATAATGATGCTTTTCATTAAAATAAGTAATAGTATTCCATTTACTTTTTGTAAGAATAACTTTACTTCCTAAGTTTTGTTTAATGAAAACCTGATATATTAATCTAAGTACTTTGGTTGAATTCAATTGAATAGAAGTGATATGTGCAAAGCTAATTAAGCACAAATAGGTTGATGTTGTTTGTTTGGTAACTGTATTGATAGATTTAGCCATTTACGCACTAATGGTATCTCTCAAGTCTTGATTATATATTAATTTGGGTTTCATATCTAGTTAGAGCTTCGTATACTGTCCAATTGAATGTTATTGTGGTGTTTGAAATGTCTGTGAAGTACTAACTTGTTTTTAAAACAAGTAAATTACACTTCTCGTCTCTAAAGTTGGCACGTTTTTCACTTTTCGTCCCTTAAGTGAAAAAATTACAATTTTGACCTTAAAGTTATCGTCCCTTGCCAAACGTCGTTAACTTTCAGCCGTTAAGTCGGGCATGTGCAACACACGTGAGGGACTAAAACTGCAAAAAATGACAAGTTCAGGGACGAAAACTGAAATTTACTTTTCTGTTGTCATCATCTTCATCTTCTCCGGCTGACTTTCGTCGGAAAATTCGCCGAAAAACTTAAAATGCCGATATCTCACTCGTTTCTTCGAATTAGACCACGAAACCACCACCAAACTTCTCAAAATTAATTTTCACACGAATCCTAACAAAAAAAAAAATTCTTAAAATGCCGATATTTCATGAAATGTAAATGAAAAGCATCGTAAATGATATTGTAACCAAGACCCAGTTGACCAAAAAAATCAACAAACTAGCATGGAACTTGTACGAACTAGCAATTTTGAGTGCGAATAACTTATAACCGAAACGAGATCCAATGAATCGGTTGTCACACCCGAATTCTTTGTACCTCAATCTACTAATGTAACTATTGTAACAACTTAATAACCTTAACGATTGACTAGTAAACTATATCGAAAACCTTACGATGAAATTAACATCTAACTAAATCGTCAAAAATGAAAGGTAATGAATCGTTATGAAACTTAATACAATACTAGATGAATCAATAGTAAACTTGTAACAACTTTCAGAATGAGATTTTGACGTAAGGATTTCACGAACAACGGATTTAAAGTTTCTATACAAAATATATAACGAGAGCTATAATCAACCAAATGACGAACTCTAAATTGCTTTGAACTTCTATTATTGTAACACCCCAAGATTTTAAGGTAAAATAAATTAACCCCTTTTCATAGTTTTGACATTAAATTAATTTTCTAGTATTTTATTTTTGGATATGGGATTAATTTAGTTGGAACTTTAGCGGATAGCGGGTAAAATATCCACCAATTTGAGAAGTGGGTCGTGGCACCCATAGGAAGTGCCAAACACTTATTTGATTTTGAGTCATATCTCCACTTCTATCTTCTTCCTCCTCCCATGCATTCCTTCTCAATTTCTTTCAAAATCAAAGGATAATTCATCCAAGTAAAAGATAAAAAAACATCCTTAATAATCATCCCCATCTTTAATCTCCTTTCAAGAATTAAAAGTTAGGGTTTGTGGGCTTAGTGGTGGTGGCCGAATTTCAAGAGGAAAAAGGGAAGAGGAAGAATTTTCCATTTAAGTCTTGAATTTGCTTTTGTTGTGAGGTATTGATTTCCCCTAACCTAGCTTTCATTTTCTTTTTGGAATTAGGGTTCATAGAGTGAACCAATTTGGGGGTTTTTACTAGGAAATGAATTATGGATAATTTTCTCTAATTCTAGTTAACCTAGTTGTCATTGAGTTATATGATGTGTTTGATTATGAAATTGATAAGTTCATGTGATAAATTGAGTTTGTAAGAAAAGATGAATATTACTAGTTATTGATATGTGAATGAAAATGGTAGGTTAAACTACCTAATGTCATAGTTAAAGATGAAAGTAACTTAATGACAAATGGGTTGGGTTTTGGGTTTAGAAAAGGCTAGTGATTGAGAATGGCTAGGTTGAACTAGTCAAGTTGTGAATGTAAGCTTATGCATATTACGATATGATTTTAGGTTGAAGCTTGCTTGTGCTTGTTGTTTAACGTTATTCTCTTTGTTGCGGAGGAGGTGAGTATATTTGCATACCCTTATGTATACGTTGGGTCAATTACCATGAGATGTGAATGTTCCAAGCATGGTAATTGATTTGGCGTCAAGCCTATGTGGGACATTGTTTATGAGGCCTAAGAACCTCCGGGGCCTAAGAATCCCGATAGATGTGATTGTTTAGCTTATATGGATCCATATATGTATTGTTTGTGTGCAAGGTGAATATGTAAATGTGACATGACGATGCCATAGGTTACATGTGAAAGTCCTTGTACTATGCCTTCCTTCGTATTCGTAAATGTATGCAAGTATATCCACTAAGCCTTTGCTTATATTTTAGTTGTTTACATTTTTATAGGTAGTTCTGGAGGAAGGAATTAAGTGTGTTGATAAGCTTGAAGTTGTAGATATCTTTTGAAGAACTTGAAGGTAATTAGGTCATTTTACGGACGGATGACGATCTTTTGGTATAGAAGCTTAGATGTCCCACACCTCATGGCTCATGGTACATTTTGGTTTGAGGTCATGTTTCGGTAATATTTCTGTAAATGTCCAAGTTGTAAAGTCTTTGGAAAATGGTATTGACGTATTTGGGCGAAAATGTTGCCAAAACTGGTAAATGACCCGTTAGGGTTGTTCTTGGATTTGTGAAACATGTTATGTTGTAATGGTGTATGAAATGTGTCTACTTTGTTGTTGGAAACCTCTGAAATGTGTTTCGAGAAGTTTGTTTTGAAATTTGAAGGTTGCAAGTTGGATCAAGGGTTAAAATGATGTTAGGGTTGCAGGTTAGGTCTCCCACTGTGGCGCAGTGGGGGTGGTTATGCCCACTGCGGCGCAGTGGGAATCCTTGGAAAGTATTTGGTTTCCTCCCACTGCGGCGCAGTGGGGGTGTGTCAAGCCCATTGTGGCGCAGTGGGTTTTCGTCCCTTTCTTTGCCGAGACTTTCCACTGCGGCGCAGTGAGAAGTGCTCGACCCACTGCGGCGCAGTGGGGTGTAAAAAAAAAAAAATCTTGTATTTTCGGTTTATCGAGTTGGGTCCTTTTAATTATATAAACTAAGAAAATCAAGTGACGATGATCGGAATTTTTGATTTGAAATGTTTGAGTTGCAGGGGCTTGTTAGGCCTCCTTGTCTTTTTGTCTTTATTTGCTTCCTCTTTATATATATTTCTAATTTTTTGATCTTATGTCTTTGCCTCATTGACAAAAACCGAACCCACATGAAGGTCTCTCCCCATTTTGTACTTTTCTTTTTGGTGCAGAGTTTAGGATTCGTGTGGAAATTAATTTTAAGTAGTTTGGTGGTGGTTTTGTGGTCTAATTCGAAAAAACGAGTGAGATATTGACATTTTAAGTTTTCCGGCGACTTTTCCGACGAAAGTCAGCCGGAGAATATGAAGATGATGACAACAAAAAAGTAAATTTCAGTTTTCGTCCTTCAACTTGTCATTTTTTGCAGTTTCAGTCCCTCACGTGTGTTGCACGTGTCCGACTTAATGGCTGAAACTTAACGACGTTTGGCGAGGGACGATGATTGAAAAAATCTGCCAACTTTAAGGTTAAAATTGTAATTTTTTACTTAAGGGACGAAAAGTGAAAAACGTGCCAACTTCTGGGACGAAAAGTGTAATTTACCTTTTTAAAAAAAGGAAAAAATGGGTCAACTTTATTAAACTCCATCAACACCAACCAAATCATCCAAATAAACAGAAGAAGTAGAGTGATTTAATCGGTTTAAAAAATGGAAGAGAAAAAAAAGAAAATGAATTAAGCGGTTTTGATTAAAGGTTCGTCTGTATTTATATTATATTAAAATAAATAGAAAACATCCTTTTGTTGAAAGTTACATTGAGAATTTTCTAAAATGTCTTTAATGATTTTAATTATACTATCACTCTTTTATTTTTTAAAATATATCTATTAAACCTTTACATCAATTATCTAAATTATTCGACGTCGCTTCTACCACCAAGATTCGCCCCCCACCACACCATCGCCATGATTACCACCGCATTATGCGAATATCATGATAGTAATGAATCAAATAAATGACTCAAACTGAAATCATAACAAATAAACTTTTGTTTATATATATTCTATTTCATTTTCTACACTTTATATATATTTTATAATATATGATTTTTGTTTTTAAAGTTTGATCGTGGTTAATTAGACTTATCAAGTTCTCAAATTAAACTTATATTGGATATATGTAATTCTTCCAAACTATTAAACCTATTTCATATATAATTTGTTCCATATACTTTTTTTTTTAAATGAGTGATATACCCATTGAACTTTCAATTTTTTTTTTAATATATGATAGTACATCCTAAAAAAAACATATATGATAGTTCAACACTTCAATGGATATATATGAGTCATTCAATTGTGTAGAAACTAAAAAATTTTGTTGACAATGTTTGGCCATAAACCTAAGTTAATACTCGCTCCCACATAAAGTATCTGTCCAGCCATGTTATAATGCTAGTTTGTCCCAATATAACTGTGAACTGCTCCTGTTCTAACAACTAATTAACCATGTCTATAAAGATTGAAATTAAGTTTACAATATTCAAGGCGACATTGAATTAATAAAAAAGCATAACATTTCAGATTTAAAGAAAGGATATGATTTATCCTCTTAAAAAACTAGCCTAAAAATCATCCTAATAACTGTAGCTTATGACATGTGGATACCACTAATTCTCTTTCCTAATCCTACCCTTTGATTTTTTCACATGTTCTCATCTAAAAATTAGGAGGATCTCTAGGCTAATCTATTAGGAGGATTAAACATTTCCTTTAGGGTATGTTCTTGAGTTTTGTTTTAAAAGGAAAGGAAAAGATTGTAAAGGATTTTAAAAATATTTGGGTTCTTGAGTTTTATTTAAGGGAAGAAGAGAAAAGAAGGGAAAAAATTTGGAAGGAGAATTCTATAGAATTTGTTAAAGATATTTTCCTCCCACTTTTGGGATGATTTGAAAGGAAGGAAACTCCACCCCTTCTCTTCCATTCATCCCTCTTCTCTTCTTTCCCCTTCCTTTACATATAAACTCAAGAACACTGGCTTATGGTGTGTTTGGTATGGGGAAATGACACATGAGAAATGGAAATGAATTGTTTTCTTTTGTTTGGTAAGCCAAGGAAATCTTGACACGGAGAAATGCTCATTTCTCGGGAAACCATTTTAGCGTATTTTGATTTCCATCCAAAAAATGGAGAAATGCAGGGAAATACAATTTCTTAAGTAACCTTTCCCCATTTATCTTAATTATACTGTTGACTTATACTCACCCTTACAAATGAGACATACGTGTTAGAAGGAGGAGAGTAAGAAGAGTATGGCATCGGAGTCGGAGGAGCTGCTGTGACATACAACGGAGGAGCTGCGGCGGCGTACGGCGGAGGAGGTGGTTGAACAGGGGACTGAAATTGACGGCGAGTGGTACCGAATCTGACTGAGTGACCGAAATACCACTGTCCATGTAGTGGAGGAGCTTGTTGTGGCGGTGGTTGGTGAAGATCTGACGACGGCGGTGATGGTCTTGTGTGTGTATATTCAGGGCTTCTAATTTGACGGTAAAACTGATATACAAAATTAATATGATATGTGGTTTGGTAAGGAGGTCGATGGTGTATTATTTTGAGAACAATGGTTGATGATAGTCTGACATGTGCATTGGGGACGATGGTGACTAACTTATAAGGCTGGACGGAGTGGGTAGGGGAGGGAACCGGTACCGGGCCGGTACCGGTTGGCACACCGCGCCGACCCCCGGTACCGGTTGGGTGGGGAGGGAATTGGTGAGGGCCGTGCCGGTTGTGTTGCCGATTCTTGACCGTTACATGTGACCGTTGCTTGAGGTTTTTTTTTTTTTTTTTTTTTAAGCTGCCATTTTATATACATATACATATGTATATATATATGTGGGAAAGAAGAAGACTGACTCTCAGCCAGAATCATATGACCAATTGACCATATCCATCAATCTATATATATTAACTAAATTCATATTTACATTTTATATCCTGGAGTTTAATTTATTTATAATATTGGGTAAAAGTTATATTTATTTTGTTTTATATACATTACATTATTATAACAATTATTATTATTATCATTTTAAACTAGTTTTAAACTTAAGTAGCTAATGAATTTAGGAATTTGTATTATTTTTAATTTAACTTATTTTTATTTTAATTTAACTTAAAAAATAAAAAAGGGTGGAGAGGGGAGGGGAGGGGTGGTGAGGTGCTCCTAGCATTAGAGGAATGGAGGGGAGGAGTGGGGAAACCCTCCTCCCACCCTAAGGAGAAACCCTGATAAGTCTTGGTAAAGAACCATTCATACATCTATTTAGTTTTTGTTAAAAAATTGATTCTAATTTTTTATTTCTCGATTTAATTCTTCAATATTACCAAACAAAGAAAATCAAATAATTTCTCAAGTATTTCATTTATTTGCTTCATTTCATTTCTCTGTATTTCTCCATACCAACCGTACCCTTAAAGAAATAATAGTTCAATGCTTCATACTTACCTTGGGGGGGGGGGGGGGGTCTTGTAGTTATGAGCAACAAAGCTTTCAAAACTCGCATTTTTGGTCCAATAAATGTGTTTTCTTTGTAGAAATGGTCCAAATAGAGGGTTCCATCTATTTTATTCCGTTAGGGCACTCATGTGCGTGTCACGTGAGGGGTAGATTTGTCATTTAAAGTCCACCCACTCACCTCTTCTTCTTCTTATTGCTTTTCATTTCCAGATCTACACACAAAATCTCCATATACTCCAACTCCATCTATAACCATACTCTATATACAAAATCAAACACCATTTTGTATATCCAAATAGCAATACATATATATTTACCACTATCCTCTACCTCTACCTTTGTTCTCTTAACCATAATACAAACAGAGTTTTAATATATACTTTTTATGGAACCATAAAACCCAAAAATATTGTTGTTAAAAAAAAAAAGCAAAGATAATAACTAGGTAAAGAAAAACCAACATCAAACCCAAAATAACAAAGATATATATATATATATATATATATCGGGATGAGTTATTTTAAGAACTCATAAAAAAAAGAACTCAAAAATCATTCTGGACCACTCATTTTTTCTCTCTTTCCCTTTCTTCAATTAAATAATAAAATTCACCCAAATCATTCAAAATGCTTTATCTCACAAACCGTAAATCGTTAGACGAAACAAAAAGCATGGGTAGTTTTAAAATTTCGTCCTGTTTCACTAAAGATCCAATTCGATGTACTTTTAACGACTTTTTTTTTTTAATGAAAGAGGACGAAATTTTAAGACTACTCATTCTTGTTGTTTCGTATAACGATTTACAGTTTGTGAGATAAAACATTATGAATGATTTGGGTGAATTTTATTATTTAATTGAAGAGAGAGAAAGAGAAAAAATGAATTGTACAGAATGGTTCTTGAGTTTTTTTTTATGAGTTCTTAAAATAACTCATCCCATACTTCTTATTCTTATTTAAAAAAGTAACAAACACCAAAACTTGGTACTTCCAACCACCTAAACTCATACAAATATATTGTAAGTAAAAGTAAGAATGGAAAGAAAGAAAGTAGCAGTAGCAATCAAGTGAGAAAAACAAAAAAGATGTTTAGATTTTGATCTCCAATCACATTAACAAAAAAGATGTTCCTTATCAACCGGATCATGGGAAAATGTCTATGAAAGCCTATTATGAGTTTGCAGTGTAATGAAAAATTTTGAAGCTTCATAGTACTAACAATTTTTTTCAAAAAGAAAGAACTTATTTTCAAAAATAAAATCCTACTCGATAACATAAGAGCATTTCTAATGGTCAAAACTATTTGATAAATAATTATTAAAAGGTTTTAAAAGCTCAAAAAAGTCTTTTAAATATCCTTTAATTTTAATATAATAACAAAACAAAAAGAGAGAAGGCGTTAAGTTTTTCAAAAACTTTTAAGATCCTCAAACTATTTATTAAAAGTTTTTTACTCCATAGCTTTTGCAAAAGTTATTTTAATAGTGATAAACTTTATAAAAAAACTTCGTAAAAAATTTCATTTGAAATATCCTGACAAGGTATTCACTCTTAAGGCGTCGTAATTTCTCTTTGCAGGAGTTGGCAAACAAAACCGCGTTTATGTGGTTCTTGAATACGTCAGTGGAGGCGAAGGATTCACTTAAATGTAGCCACCATATATATGTTTACAGTTTATCTCTTATGTTTACTTTAAGAGGAATTCTTTTTTATGTGTTCAATGTTTTGTTATAGGCATGCATCAAAGCGGAAGTTACCCAAGTTGAATGCCAGTAAGTTATTCCAAAAGTTGATCCAACAACTGTATCAGTTACTTCACAACAAAGGCGTTCTCCGTTGTTGTAATTGTATAATTAACAAAGGTATGTCAAAATGAGTTATGTCACTCTTGGACTTCCCATGGCTGCTGCTCATATGAAACATTAAATTTTACACATAAAATTTGTAACTACAGTAGTTTAGTAGCAGAATAAAAGTGACTGATAGTTTTTATAGAGGCTAAGTGTTTGAATGGTGAAAGACTAGTATTCCATTATGCACAAGGATATTAAACACAAGATGTTCCTGTAGACTAGGAGCCTAATTAGGATTTTACACAACAACTATTGACTATCTCCATGGGATCGACTATTCTAGAACACATTTGAATAACATATTTGAATAACATTTATAGTACACATAACTTAACTATTTATTGCTAATAGTTTTGAGACTAGATCAGAATTGTCAAAAGTGATAACATTTAATTTTGTTACAAAGTTTTGCTATAGCCGTAATCAGAGGCCATAAAATTGCTCTAGCGTTTACACCAATTAAACAAAGAGTTTATAACAGTTTTTAACATTAAATTCCCTTAGGTTAGAGAGATATTCAATGGATGCTGGCACTTCTTCTATTTTAAGACAGCCCCTAATATCTATATTGGATAAACTGGCCATACATGGGGGAGAATTCTGGAATTCTTTCAAGAGATCGAATGACACTCAGATAGAATAAGGGTCTCTAAGGATTCCATCTGGAGTATAGATGGGAGACACTTGACTTTACTGCAATGAGTCATGAACAAGTCCCTTAGGTTAGAGAGATAATTTATGGATCTTTTGGAGTTCCCATATCATGCTATTCTGAGCACTTTCTTGAACTACTTTCCGACCCATTTCTTGTATGAGATCATGCATCTCTAGTGTATTGCCTGATGAGATGGTTAGAAGATATTTTTCAACAAACACTAATCCCTATAACCGGGTCAAAACCAAAGATATCAAGTATTCTAGTTCATCCACATCTCCACCTTTGTAGAAACATGCAATGTTAAGAAATCTTTTTTGCTCAGGTGCACCTAGATCATCAAAACTTAACTTGAGTGTCTTGAAGATCTCATTATCTTGTGTTTTGGCTAGTCTCTTTAATTAGACCACTTTCCCACACATTTGATTTCCGTCCATGAAAGAATGAGCCTAAAACTTCCAATGCTAGAGGAAGACCACGAGCATGGTGAATTGCACGAATTGACAACTCCTCGTATCCTTGTGTAGGGCTTTCATTAAAAGCATGCCTACTAAAGAGCTCAATAGCTTGATCCCCACTTGAAGTAGCTGGTTTGTACATTTCATCCGCATATGATAACAAATGTTGATCCCTAGTGGTTATGATGATTCTACTCCCTGGACCAAACCACTCACCTGTTGCAGCTAGGAACTTTAATTGCTTGTCATTATTGACGTCATCAAGAACAAGAAGAACCTTCTTTCTGCAACATCTTTCTTGTAACATTTCGGCTCCCTGATCTCGATCCTCTATCTTGTACCCATGATGCTTCCCTAAATTATTATTTAGAATCCTCTCTTGTAAGACACATATATCCTTTTTACTAGAGCTATTCTCTCCAACATCAGTAGCAAAGCTACTACCCTCAAACTTATGAGCAATTGTGTTAAACAAGGCTCGGGCAATAGTTGTCTTACCAATCCCTCCCATCCCCCATATCCCCACAATGGGGACTTCTTCGGTAGCCTCCATTTTCAATAATGAAATCAAGGCGTCAATACCAGGTTGTATACCAATTAGATGGTTTTCCCTACTACTATACCACCACGAGGTTGTTAATAGGATTTTGTTCAACAATCTTGTTTATAAATGCTGATTCACGCCTGTATATATATAAGAGCATTAATTAATATATATTTATTGATTGGTATAGCAACATGATTGAAGAATACCAACTAGCTAGTATATTAAAAGAGATCTAGTTACCCATATTCACACAAGATATGTTGGCTAGATAAACTTGCAGCAGCGGTTAAAGCATTCCTCCACTTGTTCACTTTATCCATCTCTCCTTTAAACCTGTCTTCATGCGTCTCGAATGCAGTTGCGAAATATTTTTTTCTGTCCCCGAACATCGGAGGGATCGACATGGTAGAACACAGGTAATACTTTCTTGCTCTGACCCCCCATCTGTTTGTGGCATTCCATGATATTAGAAAGCTCATCCAAACACCAACAGGAGTTGGCATATTTTTTAGAGAAAACAACAATAACAAACCTTGAATCTCTGATGGCTTTGACTAGCTCTTCTGAGATGAGTTGGCCTCCACCCATTGAAGAGCAGAAAAAAGATGGTCGATCGACAAAGTTGTTTCGGGTGTCTTCACCCCTGAAGCTTAAAAACACATCATATGTCCATCCTCCTTTTTTTTCTTGGAGAAGAAGCACCCATTGAATTGGAATGATGTGGTGCACTCAAACAGGCGGCCCAATCATCAATGTTGTTTTTTGTTGGTACGGATCTTAAAGAACAAGATGATAAAGAAGAAGCACCCATTGAATTGAAGTGATATGTTCAAAGCTAAACAGGTTGGAATTTCGATGCTGTTTGTGTAATTTGTAAGGAATATCGGAAATAGACATACCGTTGACTTGTAGGCATTTGTGATCAACTTTGTCAAAGTTTTATTATCTTTTTGCTTTTAAACCTGACTATCCCACTCACAACCCAACTTTATCTATACTATTCATTAAAAATTTAATTTCTCTCCTTAAAAGTATCCAACCCGACTAAACCGAACTTTCACACTCTCATCAACAACCCAACCAAACTATTTTTTAATATCTATTATAATTAACATTTCTTTTATTCAAAATTAAATAAAATGCTTTTATGCTTAAAAAATTTTATTTATCATTATCACAGATAAAAATAAAATTATGACTTTATCTCAAAAAATATGTTATACATATTCGTAATCATAAATAAAACAAACTATCTAGTTAAAAAAGATTATACATTCATCCAAACATAGTTAACAAATTAGATCTGTTTAAAAAAGTTAACAAATTTGATGGCTCGTTTAAATTTGAAAATATTAACACAGCATTCGCACAATATGACGACAATGGTGTAATGATATTAGGAACTGGTGATGATGATGACAATAGGTAGTAGTACACTTTATTTTCTTTTTGAATTCTCACTTGCAGTTATAAATACATGAAAATGAAAAATGCCTCAAAAACAAATATAAAATGGGGCCATTTGAGTTTGACTAAGATTGAAAATAAAAGGAAAACAAGATCATTATCCATAGTAATATTATTACGAGTATTTTGCTATTTGATAATTTGTTTGGTTTTAAAAATTGGATTTATAGAAAAGGGTGTTAGGAAATCTAAGGTACTTGAATATGAAGAATGAAGAATATGAGGTTGAAGATTTAGAAAGTGACTTTAGATCTGAAAAAGGAAAACAACAAGTAAGAGAGGTGTTCAGAGATAAAAAGACCACACATGAGGGGGTTAACGGAACCACACTAACGTCTATTAGAATTAGGGGTGTGTAATGATAAAAAAAAGTCACTTTAGGGTGATGTAATGATAAAAAAAAAAGCATATAGGCAAAAATTGATAAAATGATAAACCACATGGTGATGTAATGAAAATTTTCTCTTTCATTAATAAAGCCTTATAGACTAATGACGTTCATTCCCTTAAAATACATATTCTAGTTATAAAGTCGTGTACATGAACATAATGAACTAAAACGATCGGAAAAGTACTTCGGGAAAGTACGGTCAGATAACGGTTGTCACAGGGGCTGAAAAGCAAAATCAGGAAAAATAGGGGGTGCGATCTGATGGTGGTTTTATTTATGTCTTTAAATTTATAAATGTTGTAGAAGTAACTATCTTAAAACACACACATACACATACTAACGGGCAGAGAACCCGGTCAGGATAGTATAGTTTAGTGATAAGATACTTGATCGTTCGCATGGACACTTTGTACTACCTAATCTAATAATACGTGCAATTCTAGTTGTTTTTGTGGTTTGTCACTAACTCCTAAATAACTACTACTTTAAGGTAAATATCCGGTATTACCGGCGCAGACCGTTTCTGAAGAAACAACGTAAAATAATGGAAAACCTAATAACAGTAATTAAATTAAAATACTTGTTTGGCATCTCTGATCTCATGCTACGACCAGATACTATCCTACTGGTTTGTTAAACTGTTGTAAAATTAATCACGGCTCAAATTCTCGTTAGATTCACTTTGCCTAATTACTAGTGTTGTCGTTAGACTCACACTACCCTATAAACAAATTCTCGTTGGATTCATTGTTTAAGCATTGATGACCTAAAGTTTGTGTTACTAGTTCATCTTTTAGTTACCCGACTCTTAAGCCATGGCCAGATATAATTCTCTTCGGTGACCAGAATGCTCATTTCCAAGTCAAAGGATCACGTCTGACATTGTTAAGCATCATGTTCTATTCATTCTAATTACTATGGTACCGGATCCCTCGGTTACAAGTGAATCACCTTTTACATCTAGTTATAGACCGACTAGTGTTTTCCATCTTAGCATATTAGTCCTAGTGTACTATCATAGATAACCATCAGGATTAAACTAATATATTCGGATATAGAAACTATAATAATATGAAGAACTAGTAAAACATGGATCTATAATAAACAGTAATACACACTACAATAGATTCTAACAAACATAGTAAAACAATAAAAGTCTACAAGATTACATTGATCCAAACAGTATTCAGCCTACCAGCCTAGCATTATTAATGGAATAACAAAGTCTGAAAAGATGAAAGACATTGTTTATGTAAAGAAAGTAGATATAAAAAACTAGATCTAGACCGAGGATGAAGATCGGAAGGCGTTAGGAAGCTCCAAAACCTTCTGGAAATCTGCAAAGTCGACCTAGGGTTGATAGTGGGCGGCTAGGGCTACTGAATCGGCTCTCTCTTAGGGTTTTGAGGGTTATTTCGGCTTAAATAGAGGTGTAGTTCGGTTGTTGAACTTGGCCGCCCAGCGGCGCTGGCTGGGCCTGCCAGCGGTACTGGGTCTAGGCTTTGAAGGGTCAGCGGCGCTGGCTTGTGAGGAGCGGCGCTGGGTGTTGGCCAGCGACGCCCACATGGGTGCCAGCGGAACTGGTAGCTCCTGCTGCAACTCTTGCGTCTTCGTTCGGCTCTCGAATCACCTCATTGTGTCTTGTAACTTAATAGTCTTCCTTCTTGAGTCACTTGATGCCATTTACCCCCTCTCGCATCTTCCATGAACCAACATAAACATACGATTCATTAAGTACCAATAGTTTCGGAATATTAACTCATTTAGACATCGAAATGAAGCCTCTCAATAGGGGTTTTATCACAAAATGGACGCTCACCAATATCATAAATAAAACGAATCTTATCTTATATACTATATAAATAAAAGAATATTGTTATGAGGTAATCATTTTAAAGATTTTCCTTATGCGACATAACAATGAATTTTTATAACTGGCTTGTGAGGAGCGGCGCTGGGTGTTGGCTAGCGGCGCTGGGTCTAGGCTTTGAAGGGTCAGCGGCGCTAGCTTGTGAGGAGAGGAGGGATACCAAAAAAATTATTTTTTTTTTGTTTTTTTATCAAAGGCTACATTTTAGCTTTTTAAATTTTTTTTTTATCTATTTAAACTCTACCATTTTACAACAATCATTCAACAACAAAACACCATTTCAACTCATTTTTATCCTTCTCAAACTATTCAATTTCAAAATGGCGAAACAAATGTGGACTGAATCCGAAGATCTTTTGTTATGCAGGTGTTGGATACAAAGATGTGAAATGGTTAACCCACTAATCCAAAAAACTGCTTGGACCAACATATCTGAAAGCTTCAACATGAACACGACTGAAGGTCCACGGACCATATCTCAACTACTAGGTTACTTCAACAAAATTCACAATGAACGTAAGCAGTTTGAGGCAATCTATACGAGGTTGAATGCACAGAGGCAATCTAATGAGTTGCTCTATGCAACGGCACATCAGAAGTATCGCGAGAATTATGGAAGGGGCTTTAGATATCAGCATTGTTTCAAGGAGCTTAGCACGGTTGCCTACTTTTAATTAAGTCTGTTTTTGTATATTAACGAAGTCTATTTCGTATTTTAATTAAGTATGTTTTAGTATTTTATTTAAGTGTGTTTTAGTATTTTAATTAAATGTGTTCTATGTATTGTAATGACTACTTTGTAAATTAATAACAACAGACTTTTATTCATAATTTAGAAACATTACAAACTTATTAAAGAGAACATACAACATAATAGTTCGTAGAATACATTATTAAAATACAAACTTATTACTTCATCGCATAAATTGTTTTGACAGTTATGATCAAACGGTCCAAGGTGATAATCGCACAAGCAAGTTGTTCTACAACAATTTGAATCTTGTCGATCTTCCCCTATAATAAAGTAAAGTAATGACACTCAATATCAGTACAATACCCGGTTTGTATATAATTGATTTGTTCTCGACACCATTGCTTCTTTGCATTTAGTTTTCGACCAACTGCAACAAGTTCCTCTTTAAACCTTTGGTGGTCGAGGATATCAGTGATAATACTCTCTTGCACTTGATCAACAAGCATTGGTGGTTTTCGGTTAGGGACATTTGATGAAGAAGCCATTTAAGATGTATAAAAGTTTGTGTTTTGATCAGAAATTGTTTGATAAGAAACAAGTATTTATATAAGTAAAGTAAAAGACGCTTCAATATTTACACTTTCAGTTCTCCAATATTCGAATTCAAAATATTTACACTTTCAGTCTCTCAAATGGCCAAAAATTCAAAAACATTTACACTTTCAGTCCCTAAACGGCTAGTTAAATTGTCACTCTATAAATACCAACCCAGAGCACAATTTAGTTTCATCACCATTCCAATTTTCATTTTTCTACAAACTCACTCACCCTTGCTAACCAAATGGCAACCTCTTCATCAAAAAAGAATGTTCACCGATCTCATCTGACTGAAGATGAGATGAAAACACGAATCATGGTTGATATCGAAGAGGACACCCTCCTTCAAACTGATCTCTCTAGGGTCATGGGTTACCACCGCGGCGCCATACCCTCACCACACCCACGCCGCACCGACTGCCAACACTCTTATAAATTAGAGAGATTTATAAATAGATCCCATTTTCACCATCAGATCCCAAGTTCTAATTTCCCGTTATAAATTGGACATTTTTAAAACCATAAACCGTTACTAAAAAAGTTATCATCAAAACAATATCAAAACCCAAGATAAGAATGTGAAATATAAATCGAACCAATGAACATTCTAACCATATCATTCACAAAATAAACATATGTAACGATTAAATAGTACAACTAGCTTTTAACATGAAATAAAGTTTAACTTTATATACTTGATATAAGTACAAAACTGTAGTCCTTCAACATATATACAGACAAATACTTTTATGAAATAAAATTAATCTGCTCTATAAAAATAAAATTATGAATTATATATAAAATAAAAAAAGGGAAAGAAATGTGATGTATGAAATCTAATAATAAAATTTATAAACACGATTTACCGAAATACTGACCACTACACACTCACAGGCAGTGTACCTGATCGCATGCAGTATAGTAAAAGCTAGTAAGCCAAGATCGTTCACAAGGACTATTATAAACAATTGTAACAATTAAGTGATTCAAGTAAAAATGGGGGGGGGGGGGGGGTTTGTGGCCGAGTTGCTACGTTGCAAGTAGTTAGTGAGAAAAGTCAGTAATCCCTCAGGATTAATCGAAAGAAGATTTTGTTGTTTAAAACAATAAATTAAAGGTCACCCATCTTGATTTCGCCTGATAACATGTTAAGATTGCACATTTGATGAAGTTCAAATTTCATTTAGTTGATTCAATAACCGAGATTCAAATTGATCGCTAACCTCGTACCCGTCAAGTTAACAACTTCATTTGACTCTCTCGTTTAAACTAGTTCCATTATTAAGACCGGTACCCCGAGACGCCTTTTTATAACTTCACTAATTCAACAATGGTTTTGGTCATTTCAGGTAACAAATGTGTCTATTGATTGTAACCAACCATTAACTCGTTAATTCTTATTAATTATTAATTACCTTCTACCGAACCCGTCATAGAACCAATCGCTTCTAACCAAGCGATCAAAATGACTTCTACCCAACCCGAGTTGCCACTAAGACTGTGCAAAAATTATCTGCAACCAATAGATAAATGATAAAGAATTAATAAACTAAGATCACGACACAACGTTAAATTAAATCAACTTGAATAATAAAAATAGTGCAATCTTTACATATTGTCTCACTCCATCAAGATGGATGAAAAGGCGATTAGTCACTCATATTAAAATACGAATATCCAATCAAATAAAAAGAATTCATCGTTACCGAATACAAAGGAATGAAAACGAATAACGGAATTGATCCAATCGTAATGAAGTTCTTTGAAAGAGAATACTCGGATGAAAATCTGCTCCTAAGGCTGCAAAAGTCGACTGGAAAGTGAAGGTAGGGTTTTTTAGAATGTTTTGCAAGCTATTTATATGATCCCAAAAGTATTCTAAATCGGCACCAAACTGCGTCTCAGTCTTACTCTTGACTTCTGTTGACTTTGACTGGTCCTTTTGCGTATATGGTCCAACTGCGTCGCCGTTTAAGGTGACTGCGAAGCAGTTTTTTCCTCGACAAGAATAGCTGCGACGCAGTCCTATATTGCGACGCGGTGTCAGTTGACTTCCGTTGACCATCATTGACCAGCTTTGACTAGCTTCCAATCTTCATTCTCGTGCCTCGTAAAACATCCGTAAACACTCATTTTACTCTAGAAACTTCATTTTCTTCAGATTATCGCTTAAGTACCTTTTAACTTCTGAAACACTAACAAATACCATAAACGTACCAAATATACACGAAAACGACTCGTAAACCTTACTTAAACAACTAACTAATCCGTGGGAAATGGGTATAAAATACGACATATCAAAATGAAAAGCTTAAATATTCATAATCTGAAATTTGCAATACAGTATCAAACATTTTAATTGGAAGAATACTAGTAATTTAGTAGCAGAATCAAAGTAATTGATAGTTGAGAGATTGGAACTTTGGAAGTGTCAAAAGTGCTAACATTTAACCGTTATTAAGGGTAGAGTACTGGAATAAACTTTCCTTCGCTTTCTTCTACACCGACTAAACGTACGGACAATGAGTTTGGAATATTCTTTAGACTTCTACAGTCTGTAACATCCAATTCTTGTAGTCTAGAGAGATATTTTATGGACGATGGCAGTTCTTCTATTGTATGACACTGACTGATATCTAATATATATAGATTGACCATACAAGGCGAGAATTCTGGGATTCTTTCAAGAAAACGACACTGAGACAGAATGAGGGTTCTTAGGGATTCCGTGTGGAGCATGGATGGGAGACACTTGAGGCTTGAGCAACCATACATGTCCAAGTGAAGAAGCTTTTTCAGACTCCCAACGGACTCATCAACCTCCACCAAATTCCAACAAAGTTTTAAATTTATACTCTCAATATTTGGTGCCCCTGAGACATCTGGAAACCTTTGTAGATAATCACTACTAACAAGGTTAATAAATTTCAAGTTTGAATTTTTATACAAAGAAACTTCTGGTGCTAAATAAGCGATTGGGTTCCATGCACCGTATACCTTTTTCTCCTTCCATAAATGTTTCAATTTTCCATATTTCATTTCAAGCCCAACAAGCTTACTCATGTGTGCCACAGGAAGAGAAGAGAACGGGTAATTTTGCCAACGGAACCATCTTAACTCATTAGGGAGAAACGTAGGTGCACGACAAGTTAGTTTTCCATCACAATGGAGTACCCGAAGATTCTTCATGCTTTTAAAAACATCAACACTCAAATTCATGCTCAATCTATCCTCTTCATGATGCACAGTAACAAAACCAGATCTCAGTGGGAATGGGAGCGGGGGCAGCACTATGCCCTCAACTGATTCTAGTTCCTGCAGGAAATGATCGTGAAACTTAGATCAAGGTGTAGTCATTTATTATATACATTAGCTAGTAAATGATCAAAAGAGGTTAATTACCTGCTTGCTTGCACTATTCAAAAAATGATAGGTCTTTTCGAGTTCCCATAGCCTGCTATTTGGAGCACTTGCTTGAACTACTTTCTGGCCCATTTCTTCTACGAGATCATGCATATCTAGTGTATTGTCCCATGAGATGGTTATAAGAGATTTTTCAACAAGAACACTAATCCCTATAACCGGCTCAAAACCACAGCAATCAAGTATTCTGGTAACATAGTCTACATCTTTCCCCTTGTAGAAACATACAATGTCTAGGAATATTTGTTTCTCAGAATCATTTAGATAATCAAAACTTAACTTGAGTGTCTCGAAGATCTTATCGTCTTGTGATTTGGCAAGCCTCATTAAAGCACTTTCCCACTCATTTGCTTTTCGCCCACGAAAGAATGAGCCTAAGACTTCTAGCGCTAGAGGAAGACCACCAGCATGATGTATTGCACGACTTGACAACTCCTCGTATCCTTCTGGAGGGCTTCTTTCGTTAAAAGCATGCCTGTTGAAGAGCTCAACAGCTTGATCCCCAATTAAAATAGCAGCTTTGTACGTTACATCCACAGATGATAACAAATGCCGATCCCTGGTGGTTATAATGATTCTACTTCCTGGACCAAACCACTCACGTGTTGCAGCTAGGAACTCTAATTGCTCGACATCATTCACGTCATCAAGAACAAGAAGAACCTTCTTTCGACAACACCTTTCTTGTATCATTTCGGATCCCTGATCACGATCCTTTATCTTGTACCCATGAGACTCCCCTAGAATATCATTTAGAATCCTCTCTTGTAAGGTGCACATATGTTTTTTACTAGAGCTATTCTCTCTAACATCAGTGACAAAGCTGCTACCCTCAAACTTATGAGCGATTCTGTTATACAGGGCTCGGGAAATAGTTGTCTTGCCAATCCCTCCCATTCCCCATATCCCCATCGAGCGGACCTCTTCGGTTGCCTCCATCTTCAATAATCCAATTAAGAATTTAATACGAGGCTCTATACCGATTAAATGGTTTTCCGTGCTACCACCACGAGGTTGTATATCGGCTAAGATCTCTTCTACAATTTTGCTTATATATGCAGCTTCACCCCTGTGATTACAAACATATGATACTAACAGCATTAATTAATTAGGGATTTGCTAACTAGTGCCCCTAGTGCACTAGTTCGGAAGCATTTGATGAACTTCTTATTTCCTTATTAATCAAAAATTGTATTTAATGTGTATTAATTCAACTTAACGATTTCTATTTTTAAATGAATAATTAATGGAGTACATATTTTCATATTTTAGGAAAGTTGGACTTCATTAACTGCTTTTATTAAATGTTTCTTAACTAGTGCACTAGGGACACTAGTTAGCAAATCTCAATTAGTTATTAGGTTTTAGCGACGTGATTGAAATTTATTGAATAATTTAAAAAGAGATCTACCCATGGTCAGGCAAGATATGTTGACCAGATAAACTGGCAGCTGCAGTTAAAGCAGCCCTCCACTTGTTCACTTTATCCATCTCTCCACCCTTAAACATGTATCTCTTAAACCACTTGTTCACTTTATGCGTTGCAAAATGTCTTTTCTGTTTGCGAACATCAGACGGGTCGATATGGTAGAACACAGGTAACACCTTCTGGCCTACCTGATCATGGCATTCCATGATGATGGAAAGCTCATCCAAACACCAAGAAGAGGTGGCGTAGTTTTTGGAGAAAACAACAACAGCCCACCTTGATTCTTCGATGGCTTTCACAAGCTCTTCTGAGATGGGTTGGCCTCCGCCCAGCATTTTGTCGTCTTTGAAGGTGTGAATACCTTTGAGAGTGAGAGCAGAAAAAAGATGGTCAACAAAGTTGTTGCGGGTGTCTTCACCTCTGAAACTCAGAAACACATCATATGTCCATCCTCCTTTTCTTGGACTTGGTGAAGAAGATGACGAATTCGAAGAGGAGGCCATTTGAAATGACGAAGTTTTAAGAAGTTTGGTTATGGGTTGGAATGTTGGATGTTGTTTGTTTTGTATTTGTTTTTTATAATGAAAAGAGGGAGATAGACAGACGACTTGTTGACTCGTAAGTCGTAACTGTGATCAAGAATTAGCCACGTACACTATGTTCACTATATATTTTTTTAACTTTGTTTAAAGTTTAACATCTTTTTGCTTTTTAACCTTTTAAGAAGTTTCTTGGTCGGTTCGTATAAATTTCCAACCCGCCCAATCACCATAATTTCGACCAAAAAAACGTGATGCCTTTGAAATGTCGTTTTTTACGATTCACACAACAAGAAGATGGAAAATATATAAAGCATATATCAAGTAATTATTTTAATTGACCCTAGTGGTTGCCAACTATTATCTAGATATTTTGCATCTCTTTATGTCACGTATAACTCTATAAACTACTTATGTATAGAACTGTAAATTAGTCGAGTCTGCTCACAAAAAAAAAATTGAATTTATTTTTATAGAACTCGTTTTGAGCCGAGTTTATATGAGCTCAATTCTAATTCGAGCTTGATTATTAACTCGTTTATTAATTGAACCCAAACTCAAATTTCAAATACATAGCTCGATTAAACTTTCGAACCTAAATGAACTTTTATATAAATATATATAATATAATACTATATATAATTTATACATATTAATTAATATATTATATTAAGTTCGAACCTAAAAGAGTTGATGACTCATTGGTAAGGTCTATGACTTTGGAAAGATCTACCTGAGTTTGAAGCCTAATTTTCACATTTGCGGGGTGAATTTATTAGCCAATCTTTTTTGAGGATTTGGTAACCTGCCTGTGTTACGGTGGGTCCCCATGTATGGAGGTGCCAATATTTAACGACCTCGTTTCAAAACTGATCCGATGTGGTAGATTTCTACCCTACCTAGGAGAACTAACCAGTACACACGTAACCTTGCAGGGTGTTAGTATGGGTACCAAATTTGGTACACGGACCTAAGAGGTTCCCATCGATTTACCCTTAAAAAGGTTTTTTTCACAAGATTGTGATAGATGAACTTTTCGATAACTTACTCTGTTGGATATCCAGCCATGCACCATGCTCGAGCCCGTTTAGTTTTTGTTTGACAAACGAGTTGATCTTGATTCTTGAGTCACGCTCGATCTTTTTAATATATCACGAGCCGTGCCCGAGATTAAATAATAAGATTAGAACGAGCTCGGGCTCATAAATATTAGATGAGCTTAACCACTGTGAAGCTCGGGCTCGTATCGGCTCTCGTTTACGCCTCTATTTCAATGTTTGCCTTTCATTTTTTGTGATTTTTATTTTGTTTTATGCTATCATTAGGTTGGTAATAACACTTTACAAGAAATTTTAACTTTCAAGAACTTGTTAAACAAAAATATAGTACTTAAAACATTCAACAATGACTCCTTTAATTTTTATTTAAGCCATCCATTAAAGGGAAATGATATCTGGGTTATGATAAATCTATCATATATGTATTTTAGTAACTTGTATAGTATGTTCAGAAACTTGTACTATGTGGTAGATTTATTAAAATACATAGTATGAATATCATTACCTAAAATAAAAAGTAAATTGTTGTTTTAGAGCATGAAACCATAAACCCTTATTAAAATACTCACCATAAAAAAACAACACTCCTTTTATTATTTTATTACTAGAAATTTAAAATAAACCTTTGCATTTTGTTAATTATTTTAGTGTTTGTACTTTTATCTTGTTATTATTAGAGATTAAAATAAACATTACATTTTTTTATTTTCATGTTATTATGTTGATACATAAATTATGGAAAAAATAAAATAAAACATTAAAATATTAATATTGGTTAAAGATAAATAAAAACGTAATCATTACTTTTTATTATATCTAACTAAAAAATTAGTAAAAGTTAATAATTATTATGAAAAGTTAGTCAAAGGTTGAATTTTGGGTACAAATGGTTTTTTTTTATGGGTCTAATTATCAAGCCCCACAAAAAAACTGCTCAAAAACTGCTGAAAAACTGCTCTATAGGTGCATACCTAATCAATATTACTTACAATATTCCTTACAGTGGATATACTAATATATTAAATAGGTGCATACAAAAGTAGAGAGCACAAATTGCTAAAAAATTTAACATTAAAAACACGAACAATTTCTGCATCAGAACTAACGGGCACATTTATCACATTTCTACATCTTCAAACAGCAAGGAGACTTCTATTTAAGAGCACCATCATATTCTGCTAATTTATAAAAGCAATCAGACACATGAACTATGTTTACTGCTCAAATATTATCGCCCTATTGTGCAACTAACAAGAGGATATAGATATCTGTTAATACTTGCTGATCATTCTGCATCTTTATAACCCCTTGGTAGAAGACGTTGGATATATATGTTAGCTGCCATGTAATGACGGTAAGACAACCCTGCTATGGCACTGGTCATACCACATTTGAGTTTAGGTTTCTCGCGTCTGATACATATCTGTTCCAAAAACATGCAAACAAATACACCACAATCCCCTCTATATGAAGCTTGTTGAGGCACACTCTTGTCTTTATCGACAGTAATCTGTATCTTTTTTGGCTTTTTATCTCCTGAATTCTCCCAATAACATATGGTATTCAAGTACTTTGGTAAATGTTTACTCAATTTAGGCACTATTAGTCCGTCCAATTCCTTATCCCCAAAGTAACTATTATAGCTATTATAGACTATCACCTTAAATGACGGAAGTTGTAGCTCAATAAGAAACCAATGACGTTTTGCACACATTGGGATAAACACCTACAAACAGGCCTTTAAATAAATACTAATTTATTTGATACATATGTGTTGAAAAGATTGTAAGCTAACCTTATCAACCATCCACCATCCAGCATGAAGCGAACAATTGCCATCAGCGACTCTATATGACTCTGGTGTCCCAACATATAACTCACAATCCATAAAGGATGGAGGCATGATAGTCCATCGTAATTTTGATTCAAGCTTTTCCCGTTCTTCACCATCATCCATTGTCCTTGATCTAAGCACTAATTTGGACCTCTGAATCAAAAGTCGAGTTCTCCACACATCGATATGCTATTTGAAATATGATAAAAAAAAAATTAAAAAAAAGCATATTGATTAGTACATTTTATTAAGATAATAAAGACATATAACATATATAATATAATACTTACACTTGTATCAAGATAACCGGATTCTTCTACCCCAAATAAAATACCCCACCATTTACGATCAAGACGAACATGACGTAGACGGTGTAGAGAAAACTCAACGTAGCATCCCTGGCCCCGCTCATGTAGATAAAATTCGACTGGAGTTCTTGCCCAAAGAGTGCTATCCTCAATTGTCTCTACCAACTTGAACCGATCATCCACACTGATGGTACTTTTGGGTAACTGGTATGTGGTCCAATCAATATTTTGTATGTAACTAGCATCTCTATACTCTCTAGGAAATCGGCATATAACTTCTGGTTCATTAACAGGTACATATGAAACGAGAGGTGTCTGTCGAACGGGGGGTGCCTCAGAACAGGAATCGGTTTTGGCTCACCACATTAACATGGTCCTCAATATTAGGAGCTTCCTTTTTCTTGTGACGTCGTCTGAAATGTCTTGTTGTGTATGGAGACCTTAATTGTTGTCCAACACGTTTGGGGCGTATACCCCGTCGTACAGAACGAACAACGAATGCAGACGGCTAGTCTGGCTCAGAATAGCAAATGTCATCTATATCATCCATTTCTCGCAATATAAAGTCGAGTACATAAACCAATATCAAAATAAGCGTATACAGAATTATAAATACATAACTAGATTTTGAAATAAACTATACCGCGTCGTCTAGCGACTGTAGAGCAGTGAGATCCACTTCCAAAGCACAAACCTTCTCCCACAAAGAACGCACCTCTTCACGTAATGGTCATAAAGCAATCACCTCCTTCTGTAATGGTAACACTATCTCAGATAAAGAACGTAACTCATCCCGCAAAGCACATATCTCAGGATCAGTCGATGTTACATTGTTGCCCAGTGGAGGTTGAGGAGGAGAATGCATGCGTGGCATCTTTGTCGGTCACGTGGGGGATGACAATGGTGGAAAATTGGGTCGATCATGGTGGAGAATTGGGTTGAAGATTATCTTGAGGAGGTGGTGATCGTGGTGGCGGTGAATTGAGTCGATCCCTAGGTTGAACCTGAAATGTCGGGGGATCCATGTCATCTACCCCATTAAAAAACCTCTTGCTAGCTTGCCACCAATCAGTCTTAGCCTCATCCTCTGCAGGTGTTAGTGTGAGTAGCGGCTCGTCAATAACCTATCAATATATAAAATATAGTCGTGCTTAAACATTAAGAATAAATATACAAACTAATTAAAATAAATATTTTTGGCACTTACATCGTTAATCGGCATAATCTACAACAACTTAGGCCATTTTAATAACGTAATTCTATCCCAACAAATGGCTCTTGGAATCACATTTTTCATCTTCTTTGCATAATTACGCATATGGGGAAAGGCTTCATAAATTCATATCTACAATTTAATTCACACACATTAAATTAATTAACTAAATAAATAAGATATACATATTTAAATATAAAATAAGTTGTGTTGAACACTATATTTCATACCTTAAATGCCCAAATAAAGCCGATTAAAGTATATTTACGACCATGTCCCACTTTTTCACCACGTTTGGCCATAGTGCTAAGTTGTTCATACACTTTTTGCCAAAGATATGATCCCCAAGGAAACACGTTCCATGCTTCCAAATCTTCAGCCAATAATAACAAATCCTTACTAACTGTTGCAATGGTTGTCTTCCACTAAATCCAGCCTCAACAAGTAATATAAGACATACTCGAACGAAATCATGATTATCTAACCCCTTCAAATGACCACTCTCAAACACTTGCTCGAAATCTATCAAATTAAGAGTATCACCACCCTTGTAGTCGGGAAAAACACGAAACACCCATAATGGGGTGCGGATATGCTCAATGTATGGACCGAATGAGTCATGGCGCCCGAAACGTAGACCGATCACTAAGCAAAACTCCTCGCGACTAAATCGGGCATAATGAAATTACAAAAATAGATGAGTCAAGAACGGGTCTCCGCTGCCTTGTTAGTACTTGCAGCCTTGAGCCAAAACAAGTAGTAGTAAACAATTCTTTCTGGCTCGGTGTAAGAGTTTTTGTGATACCATTAGCTATGCTCATTCTACCCCTCAAAGTCAACGAACACTGGATATATTCCTTAAAAACAATAAGAAAAAACCAAGTAGCATCACTAAGACTAGTATACCATTCAAATTAAACGTAAATAGGTATGTTCAATACCACTAATTAAGTTTCAAATAGATAGAAACCTTACATACAGCAATAAAAAAACGATGTGAAATTTATATAAAAGTTGTGAGATTTTTGCTCCAGGATAATATATATAAATGTTGTGAAATTTATATAAAAGTTGTGAAATTTGTATAAAACTAGTCATTATCTTAAAATATATATATAAAAGTTTACATATAGAAAAATGGCAGAATATATATAAATGTTTAACAATCATTAAACTTCACAAAAATCCAAAATCAAAATAAGAAAAATGGCAGAATATCAACCTTAGGTTCGGGCCTTTCTTGACTTTCTTGACTTTCTTCATTGTTTTGTTCTTGATTAATTGGGCAGTTCAATTCTAGATGAAATCAATTGGAATGAAATCGATTTTGGGGATGTAATGAATTGGAATGGTGAAGAATGGCTGATGGTGATGGAATGATCGATTCTGGTGGTGGTTGATGGTGAAGGCCGACGGGGGTGGTTGAGGGTGGTGGCAGCGATTTTGGGGGTGGTTTGCGATCCTTGTAATGACTATTCGATTTTAGGGTTTATAAGTATAGGGTCGGGTCGAACACATATGGATCCAGGATCGCAAAAGAGATTTTCGATTTTAAGCCTAAATCGCAAATCGCAAATGAGATTTGCGATTTTGTCCTAAATCGCAAATCTCATTTGCGATTTTGACTGTTTGCGAATCTCCATCCCGACTTGCGATTCTCCATTCAGATTTGCGATTTTATGGCTATTTAATGAAAACTAAAAAAAAAGTGGGTATTTCGGTATATATAACATGATTTTTGGGTATATAAGTTATTTTCTCGAAAAGAAAAGTGAGAGGTTTTAAAGCTAAAAACTTTCCTTCCATATTTGGCATTATTTGGAAGGATAAGTTATAAATTTATCAATATACCTTTCAAACCTTTATATGAACTATAATAACTATGGGGTTATAAATGTAATATTACATATTTTATCCTTTTTTATCCTTATTTTTTAACTCAAAAATGCCTTTAAATTCTTTTATTCACTTTTTTTTTTTTTAAATGATAAAACTCAAGAATGCAATTTATAAATATAATTTTTTATCTTTTCTTCTCCTATCCAATCCAATCTTTTTTTTTTTTAATAAAAACTTGAGAATAGAATTTTTAGAAGAATGGTTGAGACTGTTCCAACTAAGTTTCACTTTCAGTTTAGTACTTTAAATCTCAAGTATTCCATGTCAGTCCTTGCCTTCTATCATTTTTCACATAATGTCACTTCTAGTCCTCATACTTGCATTATACAATAATATTAAGTTAGAAGGTGCAATAAATGTTTAACAAGTGGTCAAACTTGTTTACTCAACACCTATGAACAAAAACCACTAATTATTTTCAGCAAGAATTACACGATGCATTGCATATGATGTTGAAGGTTAGTTTTTAGATAAGCATTTTTTGCTTACTTCTATAAATTATCTACTACTATTTCTTGCTTTAGACCATCCTTATTCACAATCCAACTCAACATTAATATTCATTAAATAATTATTTTCTCACTCTTCTATCTATCGAACCCAACCAAACTCAATTTTTACATTCCTATTAACAACCCAACCAATTACTTTTATAAATTATTTATAATGTTTAATAACTAAATTAAAAATACAATTTTCATTCAAAAACTTAAATATCTCAATTATCATTTTAACATAATATATAACTCATTTTATATTTAAATTATTTGAATCCCACTAAAATACAAATGAAAGTATAAAATAAAATCTATTATATTAATATAACAAGATTGTGATGATGTCATTTTATACTAGACTAAACTTCTTAATATATAATCTTGATTTTTTATGACATCATCCAATAATAATTAAAAGTAGGGGAAAAAAGAATAATGGAAATTTATTCTAAAATATTATGACTTTAAAATATTTTTAGTAGATAATCATAGAAAGTTTCAATTGAGATAGGAAACATATATATAGATCGAAATTGATTATTATAATATCAAGTTATTCAAAATATACAATATAATAATGTTCAACGTAATAAAAAGTTAAACACGTATTAAAGAAATATTCTTGATTTTTATGATATCACCGAATAATAATTAAAAGTAGATAAAAAAAAAGAATAATGAAAATTTAAACTAATATATTATGACTTTAAAATATTTTTAATATAGATAATGCCTAGACGGTAAAATACATCAAAGAAACCATAGATTTAAAAGTTGGTGTGATTGGTGTCATATGATTACTTTTATATGTTTTTTTTTTATAAGTACTAGCTAATCAACCCGGATTCAACCTGGGT
Source organism: Erigeron canadensis (assembly GCF_010389155.1). Lineage (NCBI taxonomy): Eukaryota > Viridiplantae > Streptophyta > Magnoliopsida > Asterales > Asteraceae > Erigeron > Erigeron canadensis. The sequence goes on from NC_057766.1 coordinate 4,455,698, forward strand.
TATCTAATTAAAGTTATGCACATAAAAAAATAGATATAAAAACTACAACTAATGCTAAAAACATCATAAACACAAGTCTTGAATTAACTAAAATAATAAGTCCTCGATAATGCAAGTCTTTAAACAAAATTTTAGAAAACAAAAGTAAATATAACTAAAATAATAGAAAGACTTCTTGCACCATTGAACCTCAAAGAGGTGGTCAATGATTAAACTCATCACAAAGACACCTCCAGAATAAGGGGAAAAAAGGCTTCAATGCCAACATCCATTAGCAATAACAACTTTTGTAGGACCTGAAAGTTCGGATTGGTTCAACCGTCTTGAAAGTAGCTGCCTTTGCGATCTCTAATGTGGTAAGAAATATAATTCTTGCAAGAAGTGCTCCTATGATGACTGTGCCAAAACCTCGGTATAAACTTAAACACATGCTTTCAATATATGCACTCTTTTCGGTCGAGAGAGGTTTGTAGCAACATGGTGTTTACAACAGATATATCAAAATGTATAAAGCTAAATTTAGAAGATTAGTAAAAAATTCAACAATAATGCTTCAAGTCAAGAGTATATATAAGCTAAAGCTATCCGCTAACGTTAAAGTTTTACCACTTTACGTAAAGAAATGATCAAATATATACATCATCTATATAGGAATACAAAATGTGAATATTGTAAATGTTAATTAGCTAGACAAATACCCCCAAAATGAATATCCTGATTATTTTTATAAAAAAGTCCTTCTAGAAACAATCTGCATAAAAGGAATAACCAAACTATATACACCATCTATTAATCCACTTCTTTACTAGAGATAACTCGATTTGAAGCTTTCATTCCTCTTCAGGTGGTTTGGTTTATCTTTATTTAGCTATTGAGCAAAAAGAGTTCGCAACCTTTTTTGCGCTCATCTCCTTCTCTTCAGGGATATGTAACTCCAAGCCATCAACATTTGGGAAAACAACATACCTTGATGCAAACCTATAAACTCCTTAAACCACCTCTTAAAGTGAACGTGAGTAGGATCTTTAAGTTTCAGAGAGGGCTGCTATTGCCTCTCCTTCACAAGCCCGATTCCGATGGTTATGATTACAGCAACAGTTAACCCTCCGGGTCTTGACTAGGAAACTAGCTCTGCGAAGACGCTTCTTTGGTGTTCTTCCGGTGGATGAAAATCAAAACCAACTAGCCAACCAGAAAAAAAGGCTTCCGTCCTCGGAACTAAAGCTGGTTCTATTCCGGACAAGAAAGCAAAGTCGGGGACCTAGGTGGGAGGAGCTGACTTGACTGGTTAAATTTCCGGTACTTAGTCATTCGACTGACAAAGAGATAAGCTAGTTCTCACTTCCGAGCTCTAACTCCTTACTTTCTTTCCCGCCGTAGAACTCCAATTGAAAGGGGAATCTCCCCTTGGTCCGCTTTCTCTATCTGGGGTTCCATCTGTTCGTACAGGTTTTTATGGCTCTCAGGTAAGAAAGCCCGACTTGTTAATCGAAAAAGACAGGAATCCATAACTTTCAGATAGGAAAAAGACTACTTTCAGAGCAGTCAACTAGCTAGCCTTAAACCCCACCAACGCAGACTAAAAGTGCTCTCCGAACCGTGCTGGATAGTCACCCATCACACGGCTCTCAAACCCAACCTGTGCTGTGTGAAGTGAGACTGGCTGCCCTAAGTTAAGTGCTTCCTTATTAATATTAATTAATGATCTTGCTCAGTAGGAGGGCTTTCCCCCTTCTGTGCACCTCCTCTTCTCTTAGCGTGCACAGTTTGCTTACGCCTTAGGCACATCTATCTTTCTTAGTTTCACGCTGGCCTAATGAATTGAATAGAAATATAGAAAGCCTCTCTTCGACTCTTCTGCTGATCGTAGACCATCCTTTTATTTCAAA